>NW_024058464.1:85663-194645 GCF_016432855.1 Salvelinus namaycush | reverse complement strand
GAGGGAGGAACGGGAGCTGAGAGGGAGGGGAGTATAGCGGAGGAGGGGGGGGGGGGAGAGATGGAAGGGAAGGGGGAGAGAGAGTGAGTCAGTGAGAGAAGGGGGGGGAGACGGAGGGAGGGAGAAGTGGAGGGAAAGACAGTATCAACTGTGTCAGAGACAGCTGACCCCAGGACAACATGCTGAGATACGAAGACAGGGAGGGGGAGTCTATCCATCTATCTATCTTTCTGTCTACATGTACCTACAGTATGTATTCCATTAACTAAGACACCCTACTACACTAACTGTTACATGTAGATGTTGGGTACCAGAGGTAGATACTGCTTGGTGATGAGAAACCCTACTACACTAACTGTTACATGTAGATGTTTGGTACCAGAGGTAGATACTGCTTGGTGATGAGAAACCCTACTACACTAACTGTTACATGTAGATGTTTGGTACCAGAGGTAGATACTGCTTGGTGATGAGTAACCCTACTACACTAACTGTTACATGTAGATGTTTTGTACCAGAGGTAGATACTGCTTGGTGATGAGTAACCCTACTACACTGTTACATGTAGATGTTTGGTACCAGAGGTAGATACTGCTTGGTGATGAGAAACCCTACTACACTAACTGTTACATGTAGATGTTTGTACCAGAGTAGATACTGCTTGGGTGAGTAACCCTACTACACTGTTACATGTAGATGTTTGGTACCAGAGGTAGATACTGCTTGGTGATGAGAAACCCTACTACACTAACTGTTACATGTAGATGTTGGTACCAGAGGTAGATACTGCTTGGTATGAGTAACCCTAATACACTAACTGTTACATGTAGATGTTTGGTACCAGAGGTAGATACTGCTTGGTGATGAGAAACCTACTACACTGTTACATGTAGATGTTTGGTACCAGAGGTAGATACTGCTTGGTGATGAGTAACCCTACTACACTAACGTTACATGTGATGTTTGGTACCAGAGGTAGATACTGCTTGGTGATGAGAAACCCTACTACACTAACTGTTACATGTAGATGTTTGGTACCAGAGGTAGATAATGCTTGGTGATGAGAAACCCTACTACACTAACTGTTACATGTAGATGTTGGTACCAGAGGTAGATACTGCTTGGTGATGAGTAACCCTACTACACTAACTGTTAAATGTAGATGTTTGGTACCAGAGGTAGATACTGCTTGGTGATGAGAAACCCTACTACACTAACTTTACATGTAGATGTGGGTACAGAAGGTAGATACTGCTTGGTGATGAGAAACCTACTACACTAACTGTCATGTAGATGTTTGGTACCAGAGGTAGATACTGCTTGGTGATGAGAAACCTACTACACTAATGTTACATGTAGATGTTTGGTACCAGAGGTAGATACGCTTGGTGATGAGAAACCATACTACACTGTTACATGTAGATGTTTGGTACCAGAGGTAGATACTGCTTGGTGATGAGTAACCCTACTACACTAACTGATATGTAGATGTTTGGTACCAGAGGTAGATACTGCTTGGTGATGAGTAACCCTACTACACTAACTGTACATGTAGATGTTTGGTACCAGAGGTAGATACTGCTTGGTGATGAGTAACCCTACTACACTAACTGTTCATGTAGATGTGTGGTACCAGAGGTAGATACTGCTTGGTGATGAGTAACCCTACTACACTAACTGTTACATGTAGATGTTTGGTACCAGAGGTAGATACTGCTTGGTGATGAGTAACCACTACCACTAACTGTTACATGTAGATGTTTTGGTACCAGAGGTAGATACTGCTTGGTGATGAGTAAACCTACTACACTAACTGTACATGTAGATGTTTGGTACCAGAGGTAGATACTGCTTGGTGATGAGTAACCCTACTACACTGTTACATGTAGATGTTGGTACAGAGGTAGATACTGCTTGGTGATGAGTAAACCTACTACACTAACTGTTACATGTAGATGTTTGGTACAGAGGTAGATACTGCTTGGTGATGAGAAACCCTACTACAATAACTGTTACATGTAGATGTTTGGTACAGAGGTAGATACTGCTTGGGATGAGAGTAACCCTAATACACTAACTGTTACATGTAGATGTTTGGTACCAGAGGTAATACTGCTTGGTGAGAGTAACCCTACTACACTAACTGTTACATGTAGATGTTTGGTAACAGAGGTAGATACTGCTTGGTGATGAGTAACCCTACTACACTAACTGTTACATGTAGATGTTTGGTACCAGAGGTAGATACTGCTTGGTGATGAGTAACCTACTACATAACTGTTACATGTAGATGTTTGGGACCAGAGGTAGATACTGCTTGGTGATGAGAACCCTACACACTGTTACATGTAGATGTTGGTACCAGAGGTAGATACTGCTTGGTGATGAGTAACCCTACTACACTAACTGTTACATGTAGATGTTGGTAACAGAGGAGATACTGCTTGGTGATGAGTAACCATACACACAACTGTTACATGTAGATGTTTGGTACCAGAGTAGATACTGCTTGGTGATGAGTAACCCTACTACACTAACTGTTAATGTAGAGTTTGGTACCAGAGGTAGATACTGCTTGGTGATGAGAAACCCTACTACACTAACTGTTACATGTAGATGTTTGGTACCAGAGGTAGATACTGCTTGGTGATGAGAAACCTACTACACTGTACATGTAGATGTTTGGTACCAGAGGTAGATACTGTGGTGATGAGTAACCCTACTACACTAACTGTTACATGTAGATGTTGGGTACCAGAGGTAGATACTGCTTGTGGGATGAGTAACCCTACTAACTAACTGTTACATGTAGATGTTTGGGACCAGAGGTAGAACTGCTTGGTGATGGTAACCCTACTACACTAACTGTTACATGTAGATGTGTGGTACCAGAGGTAGATACTTGCTGGTGATGAGTAACCCTACTACACAAACTGTTACATGTAGATGTGGTACCAGAGGTAGATACTGCTTGGTGATGAGTAAACCTACTACACTAACTGTTACATGTAGATGTTGTACCAGAGGTAATACCGCTTGGTGATGAGTAACCTACACACTAACTGTTACATGTAGATGTGTGGTACCAGAGGTAGATACTGCTTGGTGATGAGTAACCCTACTACACTAACTGTTACATGTAGATGTTGGTACCAGAGGTAGATACTGCTTGGTGATGAGTAACCCTACTACACTAACTGTTACATGTAGATGTTGGTACCAGAGGTAGATATGCTTGGTGATGAGTAACCCACTACACTAACTGTTACATGTAGATGTTCTCTCTACTATTAGGATATATTTGGCAGCAGTGTGTTCACTGCCTCTACCCCTCTGCCCTTCTTTTTTTACCCTGACAGACATTCTCAGTTGATTTTGGGAACCTGGTCTGGGAAACCTGGTCTGTAGGACAGGGTGAAGACAAACGGGTAAAGAACATGGCCCACCTTTCCTGGCGAGGGGTTCAGTCTCCTCGCCGCCCGGATGTACTCCAGAATTGCGGTGGTTAGTCCAGATGAGAAAAGGGTGTTTAGCCCCTCAAGCCAATGTCTCCACACCTTCAAGGCTTTGACGACAGCCAACAGCTCCCGGGTCCCACACGTCATAGTTTCGCTCCGCCGGTCTGAGCTTCTTCGAAAAGAAGGCACAGGGGTGGAGCTTTGGTGGCGTACCCGAGTGCTGAGAGAGCAGGGCTCCTATCCCAGCCTCGGATGCGTCCACCTCCACTATGAACGCCAAAGAGGGATCCGGATGAGCCAGCACCGGAGCCGAGGTAAACAGAGCCTTCAGGTGACCAAAAGCCCTGTCCACCCCAGCCGACCACTGCAAATGCACCGGTCCCCTCTTCAGCAGTGAGGTAATGGGTAGTTGGCAAACCCTAAAAACCGCTGCACTTCCTTTACCGTGGTGGGAGTCGGCCAATTATGCACGGCTGAAATGTGGTCACTCTCCATCTCCACCCCTGAAGTGGAAATGCGGTACCATAGGAAAGAGACGGACTGTTGAAAAAAACAGGCATTTATCAGCCTTGATGTACAGGTCATGCTCCAACAGTCGACCAAGCACCTTGCGCACTAGGGACACATGCTCGGCGCGTGTAGCGGAGTATATCAAAATGTCATCAAAATACACCACTACACCCTGCCCTTGCAGGTCCCTGAAAATCTTGTCTACAAAAGATTGAAAGACTGATGGAGCATTCATCAACCCATACGGCATGACGAGGTACTCATAGTGCCCTGAGGTGGTACTAAATGCCGTCTTCCACTCATCTCCCTCCCGGATACGCACCAGGTTGTAAGCGCTCCTGAGATCCAATTTTGTGAAGAGGCGCGCCCCGTGCATTGCGGTAACTGTACCTCACAGTGATTTGGTTGATGCCTCGATAGTCAATACATGGTCAATTGATGCCTCGATAGTCAATACTCGATAGTCAATGGCGTAGACCTCCATCCTTCTTCTTCACAAAAAATAAACTTGAGGAGGCTGGTGAAGTGGAAGGCCGAATGTATCCCTGCCCCAGAGATTCGGAGACATATGTTTCCATAGCCGCCTTCTCCTCCTGTGACAGGGGATACACGTGACTCCTGGGAAGTGCTGCGTCTACTAGGAGATCTATCGCACAATCCCCCCGTCGATGGGGTGGTAATTGAGAGAGCCAAATCGGCATATTCAGAGGGGATGCGCACGGTGGAGACCTGGTGTGGACTTTCCACCGTAGTCGCACCAACGGAAACCCTTAAACACCTCCCCGAGCACTTTCGTGACCGCCCTGTGACCGCCTATTTCTGTTGCTACGAAATAGTGGGGTCATGACAGGCCAACCAGGGTAGACCCAGCACCACGGGAAACGCAGCAGAATCATTAAGGAAGAGACTGATTCTCTCCTTGTGACCCTCCTGCGTAGCCATGCCCAGGGGAGCGGTGGCCTCCCTAATTAGCCCTGACCCTAATGGCATATCCACAGGAACAATGGGGATCCATAAACTATGGGCAAATGATCTGTCAATAAAATTCCCAGCTGTGCCTGAACCTTCGAGCGCCTTATGCTGGGAATGCGGGGAAAACTCAGGAAAATTAATAAACACAAACATGTGAGCAACAGGGGGCTCTGGGTGAGCCTGGTACCGACTCATCTGGAGTGACACGAGAGTGCCCTGCTTGCTGCCTCGACTCCTAGAGGAACCTCCCCAGCACCGACCGGCAGTGTGCCCTCTGCGGCCACAGATGGTGCATGGATCGACTCCTCCTCCGTTCGCCCTAAGTGCAGAACCTCCCAGCTCCATGGGCATTGGAGCGGTGGTGCTGGGGGATGGACTCGACAGACCCCGATCTGGATGTCCGCGGGTAGCCAGCAGGTTATCCAACCTTATGGACATGTCCACCAGCTGGTCGAAGGTCAGAGTTGTGCCCCTTCAGGCCAACTCCCAACAGACGTCCTCACGTAAACTACAACGGTAATCATCGATCAGGGCCCTGTCGTTCCACCCCGCGCTGGCGCCAGGGTCTGGAAGTCCAATGCAAACTCCTGTGCGCTCCTTGTCTCCTGCCTCAGGTGCACGAGACGTGGCGGGTGAAATCCTCGAACTGGTCCAGCACCGCTTCTCCTTCCTCCCATACGGCGTTGGCCCAATCCAGGGCTTTCCCTGAGAGACAGGAGACGAGGGAGGACACGCTCTCACGGCCCAAAGGAGCCGGGTGCACGGTTGCCAGGTAGAGTTCCAGTTGGAGTAGAAAACCCTGACATCCCGCTGCCTTCCCATCGTACTCCCTCGGAAGGGAGAGCTGAATCCCCATAAAGGAGGGGTGATCAGTGGTGTCCTTGATGGTGCTGGTGGAGGCGCTGGAGGAACTTCTCTTCTCTCCCAGCGCTCCATCTTCTGTAGGACGCGATCCATGGCGGTGCCGAGATGTTGTAGCATCGCCTCATGCTGCTGGACGCATTCCTCAACCCCAGTACCGGGGTAACTGCTCCTGCTGACTCCATTTGTGGTGCGTGTTTCTGTCCGGCTGTGGGTAACTGGGGCATGGAATCAGGAGCAGGAGAGCAGAGATGAGTGTACAAAGTAGTTTAATCCACAAACTACACCAGTATAAAACAAATACAAAAGGTGCGTGAAAATACCGGTCACTCGTAAATATCAGCCATATAGAATCAACCTGAACATAATAAAACAGAGGGTTAAATAATGAACATGTTATTGGGGAATAGAAACCAGGTGTGTTGAAAACAAAGACAAAACAAATGGAAAATGAAAAGTGGATCGGCGATGGCTAGAAAGCCGGTGACTTTGACCGCCGAACGCCGCCTGAACAAGGAGAGGGACCGACTTCTTGCGGAAGTCGTGACACAGAGACAGACAGACAGACAGACAGAGCACATGTTTTTCTGACAGGTATTAAACACTGGGCTGGGTGGTTAGGGAGCTGAGCTGGGCTGGACCGAGCTGGCCTGGGTTGTTAGGGGGCTGGCCTGGGCTGGGCTAGGTTGTTAGTGGACTGGGCTAGGTTGTTAGGGGGCTGGGCTGGGTTGTTAGGGGGCTGGGCTGGGTTGTTAGGGGGCTGGGTTGGGTTGTTAGGGGACTGGGTTGGGTTGTTAGGGGACTGGGCTGGGATGTTAAGGGGCTGGGCAGGGTTGTTAAGGGACTGGGCTGGGTTGGGTAGTTAGGGGACTGGGCTGGCCTGGGTTGTTAACGGGCTGGGTTGTTACGGGGCTGAGCTGGGTTGTTAGGGGGCTGTGCTGGGTTGTTAGGGGGCTGTGCTAAGTTGTTAGGGGACTGGGCTGGGCTGGGTAGTTAGGGGACTGAGTTGGCCTGGGTTGTTAACGGGCTGGGTTGTTACGGGGCTGAGCTGGGTTGTTAGGGGGCTGTGCTGGGTTGTTAGGGGGCTGTGCTAAGTTGTTAGGGGACTGGGCTGGGCTGGGTAGTTAGGGGACTGAGTTGGCCTGGGTTGTTAACGGGCTGGGTTGTTAGGGGGCTGGGCTGGGTTGTTAAGGGGCTGGGCTGGGTTGTTAGGGGGCTGGGCTGGGTGGTTAGGGGGCTGGGCTGGGTGGTTAGGGGGCTGGGCTGGGTTGTTAGGGGGCTGGGCTGGGTGGTTAGGGAGCTGGGCTGGGTGGTTAGGGGGCTGGGCTGGGTTGTTAACTTCACTGCGCTACGGATGCCGTTAGCGGAATCATTTTCCTAAACAACCGCTGAATTGCAGGGCGCCAAATTCAAAAAATTACTAAAAATATATAACAAAAAAACGTCATTTGGGTTGCGAAATGTATGTTCAGAAAACCACAGCCTCGTTCCGGTCCTGAAAGGCAGAAGAAAATTCCCAAAAGTATCAGATTCAAAAATATTACTAAAATTATTTATAATCATGCAATCACAAGTGAAATATACCAAAACACAGCTTAGCTTGTTGTTAATCCACCTATCGTGTCAGATTTTGAAAATATGCTTTACAACGAAAGCAATCCAAGCTTTTTTGAGTGTATCAATCAATGCTAGAACAGCTAGCCCCAAATTAGCATGGTCACGAAAGTCAGAAAAGCAATAAAATGAATCGCTTACCTTTGATAATCTTCGGATGTTTGCACTCACGAGACTCCCAGTTACACAATAAATGTTCTTTTTGTTCGATAAATATTACTTTTATAACAAAAAAACGCCATTTGGGTTGCGCGTTATGTTCAGAAAACAAAAGCCTCGTTCCGTTCGACGAAAATTCCAAAAAGTATCCGTAATGTTCGTAGAAACATGTCAAATGTTTTTTATAATCAATCCTGGGGTTGTTTTTAACAAACATAATCGATAATATTTAAACCGGACCGTAACCTATTCAATAAAAGAGAGAAAGACAATGGAGAGCTACCTCTCTCGCGCGCAGGAACTAATCAAAGGACACCTGACTAGTTTTGAAAAATCTCGCTCATTTTTCAAAATAAAAGCCTGAAACTATGTCTAAAGCCTGGTCACAGCCTGAGGAAGCCATTGGAAAAGGAATCTGGTTGATACCCCTTTAAATGGAAGAAAGACGGGCAAGGAAACACAGATTTTAAATTTTAAAAATCACTTCCCGGTTAGATTTCCTCAGGTTTTTGCCTGCAGAATCAGTTTTGTTATACTCACAGACAATATTTTGACAGTTTTGGAAACTTTGGAGTGTTTTCTATCCTAATCTGTAAATTATATGCATATTCTACGATCTGGGACTGAGAAAATGTCCGTTTACCTTGGGAACGTTATTTTAAGAAAATAAAAAATCTGACCCCTAGCGCTAAGAAGTTAAGGGTCTGGTTGGGTTGTTAGGGGGCTGGGTTAGGGTCTGGTTGGGTTGTTAGGGGGCTGGGCTGGGTTGTTAGGGGGCTGGGCTGGGTTGGGTAGTTAGGGGACTGGGCTGGCCTGGGTTGTTATGGTTAAGGGGCTGAGCTGGGTTAGGGTCTGGGCTGGGTTGTTAGGGGGCTGGGCTGGGTTAGGGTCTGGTTGGGTTGTTAGGGGGCTGGGCTGGGTTAGGGTCTGGTTGGGTTGTTAGGGGGCTGGGCTGGGTTGTTAGGGGGCTGGGCTGGGTTGTTATGGTTAAGGGGCTGAGCTGGGTTAGGGTCTGGGCTGGGTTGTTAGGGGGCTGGGCTGGGTTGTTAGGGGGCTGGGCTGGGTGGTTAGGGGGCTGGATGGTTAGGGGGCTGGGCTGGGTGGTTAGGGGGCTGGGCTGGGTTGTTAGGGGGCTGAGATGGGTTGTTAGGGGGCTGGGCTGGGTGGTTAAGGGGCTGTGTTGTTAAGGGACACTTTGGTCCACTTGTTGACTTTACTGTTGGTAGATAGATTGGTGAGTCTCTCATAGTCTGTTTGTGTGTGTGTGTGTGTGGTCTTTCATCTTAAATAAATACATAGCTTTCATATTTGCAGACATAGATGTAGGAAAGAGAGAGAAAGAGGAAGGGAGGGAGGGGGGAGGGAGGGAGGGTGGAGCAGTGAGAGAGAGAGAGCTGGCAGCCATTGATGTCGGGTACACGCTGGAATATTTTCACAAGGTGGTGAAAGAGGAGTGTCATAGCAAAACCCAGGAGAAGAGAGAGACGGGGGGGGGGTGACAGAACGAGAGAGCAGACAAGGACACAAACACCTACCTGGAGGTGACAGCATTCCCTCCCCAATATGCCCGAGTAGGCACAACTACGACAACATAACCAACAAAAACGGGTCACAACTCCTGGGGCTATGTCGTACACTGGGTCTGTACACAGTCAATGGTAGGCTTCAAGGGGACTCTAATGGTAGGCTTCAAGGGGGCTGGGCTGGACTCTAATGGTAGGCTTCAAGGGGACTCTAATGGTAGGCTTCAAGGGGACTCTAATGGTAGGCTTCCTGGGGGCTGGGCTGGACTCTAATGGTAGGCTTCAAGGGGACTCTAATGGTAGGCTTCAAGGGGACTCTAATGGTAGGCTTCAAGGGGGCTGGGCTGGACTCTAATGGTAGGCTTCAAGGGGACTCTAATGGTAGGCTTCAAGGGATTCTAATGGTAGACTTCAAGGGGATTCTAATGGTAGGCTTCAAGGGGACTCTAATGGTAGGCTTCAAGGGGATTCTAATGGTAGGCTTCAAGGGGACTCTAATGGTAGGCTTCAAGGGGATTCTAATGGTAGACTTCAAGGGGATTCTAATGGTAGGCTTCAAGGGGATTCTAATGGTAGACTTCAAGGGGACTCTAATGGTAGGCTCAAGGGGATTCTAATGGTAGGCTGCAAGGGGACTCTAATGGTAGACTTCAAGGGGATTATAATGGTAGGCTACAAGGGGACTCTAATGGTGGGCTTCAAAGGAATTTTCTTGGTAGGCTTCAAGGGGATTATAATGGTAGGCTTCAAGGGGATTCTAATGGTAGACTTCAAGGGGACTCTAATGGTAGGCTTCAAGGGGACTCTAATGGTAGACTTCAAGGGGATTCTAATGGTAGGCTTCAAGGGGACTCTAATGGTAGGCTTCAAGGGGACTCTAATGGTAGGCTTCAAGGGGACTCTAATGGTAGGCTTCAAGGGGACTCTAATGGTAGGCTTCAAGGGGACTCTAATGGTAGGCTTCAAGGGGACTCTAATGGTAGGCTTCAAGGGGACTCTAATGGTAGGCTTCAAGGGGACTCTAATGGTAGGGTTCAAGGGGACTCTAATGGTAGGCTTCAAGGGGACTCTAATGGTAGGGTTCAAGGGGACTCTAATGGTAGGGTTCAAGGGGACTCTAATGGTAGGGTTCAAGGGGACTCTAATGGTAGGCTTCAAGGCGATTTTTTAACCTTCATTTAACTACAGTAGTACTGTATATTACCTTATCACTGACCTCAACCCAGAGTCTCTCAGAGCGTTCACAGTCAGCTCACTACCACCGCTATTAGATCACAGCAAAATCACAGTCCACCTGAACAGAGCAATATTCAATCATGAGGCATCGAAGCCCAACATGCTGTACGCTCCTTTGAAACGCTACAGATGGAAGGAAAGCAGTATAGCCACCTACCAAACAACAATCAGACAACAACACATGTAATACCGTTTAGACAACTTCCTGGAGAAAACGTTTCACTGAGATAGCGAAGGAGTAAACTTGGCAATAGAAAGCCTACAGTATATTTGACCTTTCAACTTCCCCATCAAATCTAAACATGTCAAGCAGACGTCAGAAACCGGCTCAATGTAATTTTATAATTCGATAGAATCTTACCACTTCTGGGAAAATTGGAAAACACTAAACAAACAACAACATGAAGAGTTATGAGAGAGAGAGATAGAGAGAGAGACAGAAAGAGAGAGAGACAGAGACAGAGACAGAAACAGAGAGAGAGACAGAGACAGAAACAGAGAGAGAGACAGAGACAGAGACAGAGAGAGTGTAATGTTTACTGTTTTTATTGTTTATTATCTACTTCACTTGCTTTTGAAATGTAAACATATGTTTCTCATGCCAATAAAACCCCTTAAATTGAGAGAGAGAACAACACAACATTTCCAGCAGTCTAATTTAACAACATGTGGGTTTTGGGTGACAATTTGGGCGCATCACAATATATTCCACTGGGTCGTCATTGACCGAGCACCTACAAGGAAATTGATGCAGCCACCAATCAGAGCGGTTGCTGGCAGCTTCCTGCACTTTGTGACATATGACACTCCCCCTCCACCTCCCCTGGAGTTTATAACGGCAGCAGGGAGAACACAATCATTCTAGAGTGTTCGTTCCTGCCTCACAGCTCCAGACCTCTCTTCACTTTAACACCGAGACAGACCTACACCTGTTGCTGTTCTGTTCTTCTCTTCCTCTGTGACTGAGATCTGTCTGTCACCACTCTGTTGGTTTTTTAATCCTCCTTCATCCATCCATCCATCCGTCTATCCATCCATCCATCCGTCTATCCATTCATCCATCCGGGTTGTTTAGCCCCCGACAAGGACTCTGAACCAGTGACAAAAAGAGAGAAAGAAAGAGAGACTGACTGTGAGAGACTCCCCAGGTTTATGTGAATACCCTGAACAGACTGAACTGACAGACAGACTGACAGACCTGCAACAGTATTGGGGACAACACGTTATCTGTTATTGATTGAGGTACGTATACGTTTATGATATGTATTATACTTCTCCTAGATGCTGCTGCTGTAGACTACAGTCTGTTTTATCTTATTGCTGAAATGTCAATGAGGTTCATCTGACTGACAGTGAGATGCTGTACGGACAGAGAAAACGTGTGTGTTTGTGTTGTGTGTTTGTGTGTTTTCTGAGTTTGTGTGTGTTGTGTAGGTTGATTTAATTTGTGTTGTCACAGATGTGTGTGGCTTGTGTGCATGTGTAATCTACCTGTGTGCTTGTGATTCCATTTGCGTTGTTAAAAAGGTGTGTGTGTTTGTATGTAAGTGTTTGTGTGTGTGTGTATGTAAGTGTTTGTGTATGTAAGTGTTTGTGTATGTGTGTATGTAAGTGTGTGTGTGCATATGTAAGTGTGTGTGTGTGTGTGTGTGTGTGTGTGTGTGTGTGTGTGTGTGTGTGTGTGTGTGTGTGTGTGTGTGTGTGTGTGTGTGTGTGTAAGTGTGTGTGTGTGTGTGTGTGTAAGTGTGTGTGTGCTCCTTCCATGTGTTGTCAGAGCTGCGTGTCTTGGCAGTAGGTTGCCAGGGGTTATGTAACAGCCAATACATACCTCCTCAGAATAGCTTAAAGAGAATTGCATGCCTCGGTTTACCCAGCACAGCCCAATTTAAACCCACGGGGGCCAATTACAACTGGACTAGGTTCACTTGGTTCGTAATACAATGTCTCTGTTGTATGTAAATGCTGGGGAAATAACTGTACTTTTCCATCGAATAAAAGTCAAAGACGACAGTGTCTGGTTTTGAGCATCTTTGTTTTTCCCTGTTATCAATCTAATGTAGATACTAAGAAATACATTTTCATTTGAAACAGGTGGATACTTATCTTTTGATTATCTCAATTTGTATCTCTCTCTCTCTCTCTCTCTCTCTCTCTCTCTCTCTTTCTACTTTCTCAAAGGGTTTGTTGGGAAACATGTGTTTACATTGCCAAAGCAAAGGGAACAGACACTAAACACAAGGGAAATAAACAAGGGGAACTTTAGTAAACATTACACTGATAACAGTTGTTATATTATGTCTACGTACAGTGTTGTAACAATGTCAAATAGTTGACGTGTGAAGATAAATAAACAGATAATTATAGTTTATATTTACAATGTTGTTTGTGCTCCTCTGCCTTTTCTCAAGGCAACAGGCCACACATCTTCCCAGTGTGATGACACACTGCAGTATTTTACCTTATTGATATGGGAGTTTGATGTTTGGTTTGTTTTCTAATTCTTTCTGAATCTGTGTAATCTGAGGGAAATATGTGTCTCTAATATGGTCATACATTGGGCAGGAGGTTAGGAAGTGCAGCTCAGTTTCCACCTCATTTTGTGGGCAGTGTGCACATAGCCTGTCTTCTCTTGAGAGCCATGTCTGCCTACGACGGCCTTTCTCAATAGCAAGGCTATGCTCACTGAGTCTGTACATATTCAAGGATTTTCTTAATTTGGGGTCTGTCACAGTGGTCAGCTATTCTGTCACTGTGCACTCTCAGAGTAAATAAACATAAATATGGGTGGTATTTACAATGGTGTTTGTTCTTCACTGGAAGCTCTTTTCTTGTGGCAACAGGTCACACATCTTGCTGCTGTGATGGCACACTGTGGTATTTCCCCCAATAGATATGGGAGTTTATCAAAATTGGGTATGTTTTCAAATTCTTTGTGTATCTGTGTAATCTGAGGGAGATACAGTTGAAGTGGGAAGTTTACATACACCTTAGCCAAATACATTCAAACTCAGTTTTTCACAATTCCTGACATTTAATCCTAGTAGAAATTCCCTGACTTATGTTAGTTAGGATCACCACTTTATTTTAAGAATGTGAAATGTCAGAATAATAGTAGAGGGAATGTCACGATCGTCTATAGGAGAGAGAGTGGACCAAGGCGCAGCGTGTGCAAAATACATCTCTTTTTAATGAGAGAAACGAACACTGAATACAAACTAAACAAAAAAACAACAAACGACCGTGAAGCTAACAACGTAAGTGCAATGACAAGCAACAAACGTTCAACATAGACAATTACCCACAAACACCTAAAGTCTATGGCTGCTTTAAATTTGGCTCCCAATCAGAGACAACAATAACCAGCTGTCTCTGATTGAGAACCAAATCAGGCAACCATAGACTTTCCTAAACACCTACACTCAACCATAGACATACCTAGACACATTCACACAACCATAGACTTCCCTAGAAACATTCACTCAACACAAACCCATACACTCTAACAAATCCCGAGACACTACAACCACCCAAGACAAGACAAAAACACAAACATACCCCATGTCACACCCTGACCGAACTAAAATAATAAAGAAAACAAAGAATACTAAGGCCAGGGCGTGACAGTACCCCCCCCAAAAGGTGCGGACTCCGGCCGCAAAACCTGACACATAAAGGGAGGGTCCGGGTGGGCCTTAATATGGCGGCGGCTCGGGTGCGGGACGTGGCCCCCACTCCAGCATTGTCAATATCCGCTTCGGTGTCTCTGGTAGATCCTGGCTGGCGGGCGACTCTGGTAGATCCTGGCTGGCGGGCGACTCTGGCTGCTCATGGCTGGCGGGCGACTCTGGCTGCTCATGGCTGGCGGGCGACTCTGGCTGCTCATGGCTGGCGGGCGACTCTGGCTGCTCATGGCTGGCGGGCGGTTCTGGACGCTCATGGCTCACTGGCGGTTCTGGACGCTCATGGCTCACTGGCGGTTCTGGACGCTCATGGCTCACTGGCGGTTCTGGACGCTCATGGCTCACTGGCGGCTCTGGCAGATCCTGTCTGGTTGGCGGCTCTGGCAGATCCTGTCTGGTTGGCGGCTCTGGCAGATCCTGTCTGGTTGGCGGCTCTGGCAGATCCTGTCTGGTTGGCGGCTCTGGCAGATCCTGTCTGGTTGGCGGCTCTGGCAGATCCTGTCTGACGAATGGCTCTAGCAGCTCCTGACTGACGAACGGCTCTGACGGCTCGGGACAGACGGGCGGCTCTAATGGCTCGGGACAGACGGATGGCTCAGACGGCACTGGGCAGACGGATGGCTCAGATGGCACTGGGGAGACGGATGGCTCTGGCCGGATGAGGCGCACTGTAGGCCTGGTGCGTGGTGCCGGAACTGGTGGTACCGGGCTGGAGACACGCATCTCAAGGCTAGTGCGGGGAGAAGGAACAGGGCATACTGGACCCTGGATACGCACATTAGGCCTAGTGCGTGGTGCCGGCACTGGTGGTACCGGGCTGGGGACACGCACTTCAAGGCTAGTGCGGGGAGCAGCAACAGGATGCACAGGACTCTGGAGACGCACAGGAGGCTTGGTGCGTGGCGTAGGCACTGGTGGTAATGGGCTGGAGACACGCACCATTGGACGAGTGCGTGGAGGAGGAACAGGGCTCTGGAGACACACTGGAAGCCTGGTGCGTGGTGTAGGCACCGGTGGAACTGGACTGGGGCGGGGAGGTGGCGCCGGAAGTACCGGACCGTGCAGGCGTACTGGCTCCCTTGAGCACCGAGCCTGCCCAACCTTACCTGGTTGAATGGTCCCCGTCGCCCGCCCAGTGCGGGGAGGTGGAATAACCCGCACCGGGCTATGTAGGCGAACCGGGGACACCATGCGTAAGGCTGGTGCCATGTAAGCCGGCCCGAGGAGACGCACTGGAGACCAGACGTGTTGAGCCGGCTTCATGGCACCTGGCTCAATGCCCAATCTAGCCCTACCAGTGCGGGGAGGTGGAATAACCCGCACCGGGCTATGAACACGTACAGGAGACACCGTGCGCTCTACTGCGTAACACGGTGTCCGCCCGTACTCCCGCTCTCCACGGTTAGCCTGGGAAGTGGGCGCAGGTCTCCTACCTGCCCTTGGCCCACTACCTCTTAGCCCCCCCCCCCCCCCCAAGAAATTTTTGGGTAGTACTCGCGGGCTTCCAGCCTTGCCTCCGTGCTGCCTCCTCATATCGCCTCCTCTCGGCTTTCGCTGCCTCCAGCTCTTCACGAGGGAGGCGATATTCTCCCGGTTGTGCCCAAGGTCCCTTACCCTCCAATTCGTCCTCCCATGTCCATGAATCCTGTGTAGGTGGGTCCTGTTGCCGCTTGACACGCCGCTTGGTCCGTTGGTGGGTAATTCTGTCACGATCGTCTAAAGTAGAGAGAGTGGACCAAGGCGCAGCGTGTGCAAAATACATCTCTTTTTAATGAGAGAAGAGAAAAACCACGAAACGAACACTGAATACAAACTAAACAAAAAAACAACAAACGACCGTGAAGCTAACAACGTAAGTGCAATGACAAGCAACAAACGTTCAACATAGACAATTACCCACAAACACCTAAAGTCTATGGCTGCTTTAAATATGGCTCCCAATCAGAGACAACAATAACCAGCTGTCTCTGATTGAGAACCAAATCAGGCAACCATAGACTTTCCTAAACACCTACACTCAACCATAGACATACCTAGACACATTCACACAACCATAGACTTCCCGAGAAACATTCACTCAACACAAACCCATACACTCTAACAAATCCCCCTAGACACTACAACCACCCAAGACAAGACAAAAACACAAACATACCCCATGTCACACCCTGACCTAACTAAAATAATAAAGAAAACAAAGAATACTAAGGCCAGGGCGTGACAGGGAATTAATTATTTCAGCTTTTATTTCTTTCGTCACATTCCCAGTGGGTCAGAAGTTTACATACACTCAATTAGTATTTGGTAGCATTGCCTTTAAATTGTTTAACTTGGGTCAAATGTTTCAGGTAGCCTTCCACAAGCTTCCCACAATAAGTGTAACTGAGTCAGGTTTGAAGGCCTCCTTGCTCGCACACGCATTTTCAGTTCTACCCACACATTTTCTACAGGATTGAGGTCAGGGCTTTGTGATGGCCACTCCAATACCTTGACTTTGTTGTCCTTAAGCCATTTTGCCACAACTTTGGAAGTATGCTTGGGGTCATTGTCCATTTGGAAGACCCATTTGCGACAAAGCTTTAACTTCCTGACTGATGTCTTGAAGTTTTGCTTCAATATATCCACATTATTTTCCTTCCTCATAATTTTCCTTCCTTTTGTGAAGTGCACCAGTCCCTCCTGCAGCAAAGCACCCCCACAACATGATGCTGCCACCCCCTGTCACGCCCTGACCTTAGAGAGCCTTTTTATGTCTCTATTTGGTTTGGTCAGGGTGTATTCTATGTTTTTGTTTGCTATGATTTTGTATTTCTATGTTTTGGCCGGGTATGGTTCTCAATCAGGGACAGCTGTCTATCGTTGTCTCTGATTGGGAACCATACTTAGGTAGCCCCTTTCCCTCCTTTCTTTGTGGGAAGATAACTTTGTTTGTGGCACATAGCCCTTAAGCTTCACAGTTGTTTTGTAATGTTTATTGTTTTTGTCGGCGTCATCCTAAATAAAAGGAATATGTACACTCACCACGCTGCACTTTGGTCCTCTTCATTCAACGGCCGTGACACCCCCGTGCATCACGGTTGGGATGGTGTACTTCGGCTTGCAAGCCTCCATCCACCCTTTTCCTCCAATCATTTCGATGGTCATTATGGCAAAACAGTTCTATTTTTGTTTCATCAGAGCAGAGGACATTTCTCCAAAAAGTACGATCTTTGTCCCCATGTGTAGTTTCAAACCATAGCCTGGCTTTTTTATGGCGGTTTTGGAGCAGTCTTCCTTGCTAAGCGGCCAATCAGGTTATGTCGATATAGGACTCGTTTTACTGTGGATATAGACACTTTTGTACTTGTTTCCTCCAGCATCTTCACAAGGTCCTTTGCTGTTGTTCTGGGATTGATTTGCACTTTTCGCACCAAAGTACGTTTATCTCTAGGAGACAGAACGCGTCTCCTTCCTGAGCGGTATGACGTCTGCATGGTCCAATGGTGTTTATACTTGTGTACTATTATTTGTACAGATGAACGTGGTACCTTCAGGCATTTGGAAATTTCTCCCAAGGATGAACCAGACTTGTGGAGGTCTACAATTTTTTTTCTGAGATCTTGGCTGATTTCTTTAGATTTTCCCATGATGTCAAGCAAAGAGGCACTGAGTTTGAAGGAAGGCCTTGAAATACATCCACAGGTACACCTCCAATTGACTCAAATGATGTCAATTAGCATTACCTTACAGGGAAACCCACCTCCCAACGTTCTCCCAACATGTTGTTTTGATTTAAAACCCCAACAGATTGGACATGATCAAAGCATAACAATACCACCACCTCCAACAGATACCATATTAAATAGACGGATGTAAACACATTGACAAATGGTCTAAAGTAGTGCCCTATGAAGGGAATAGGGTGTCAAGTCGGACGCCTCCCACAGGGCTGGAAATGAGTTCACTGTTTCATGTTGAGTGACATGTAATGGACACGATCACTTTCAACCTGCTGTACAACGCGCCTTGTGTTTGTAACCATGTTACGTTGATTGTGAACGGCAGAAACAAGCGCTGGTTGGTCCGACCCTGCATAGACAATACATCTGAACTGAGATGATGTTGAACTGAGCAGAGCCGCCTGTGTTTGTGTTCTCTGTGTGACAGTATGGTGTAGGACAGACAGTATGGTGTAGGACAGACAGTATGGTGTAGGACAGACAGTATGGTGTAGGACAGACAGTATGGTGTAGGACAGACAGTATAGTGTAGGACAGACAGTATGGTGTAGGACAGACAGGATGGTGTAGGACAGACAGGATGGTGTAGGACAGACAGTATGGTGTAGGACAGACAGCATGGTGTAGGACAGACAGGATGGTGTAGGACAGACAGTATTGTGTAGGACAGACAGTATGGTGTAGGACAGACAGTATGGTGTAGGACAGACAGTATGGTGTAGGACAGACAGCATGGTGTAGGACAGACAGGATGGTGTAGGACAGACAGCGTGGTGTAGGACAGACAGCATGGTGTAGGACAGACAGGATGGTGTAGGACAGACAGTATGGTGTAGGACAGACAGTATGGTGTAGGACAGACAGTATGGTGTAGGACAGACAGTGTGGTGTAGGACAGACAGTATGGTGTAGGACAGACAGTATGGTGTAGGACAGACAGTGTGGTGTAGGACAGACAGGATGGTTTAGGACAGACAGTGTGGTGTAGGACAGACAGTATTGTGTAGGACAGACAGTATGGTGTAGGACAGACAGTATGGTGTAGGACAGACAGTATGGTGTAGGACAGACAGCATGGTGTAGGACAGACAGTATGGTGTAGGACAGACAGTGTGGTGTAGGACAGACAGTATGGTGTAGGACAGACAGTATGGTGTAGGACAGACAGTGTGGTGTAGGACAGACAGTATGGTGTAGGACAGACAGTATGGTGTAGGACAGACAGCGTGGTGTAGGACAGACAGTGTGGTGTAGGACAGACAGTATGGTGTAGGACAGACAGTATGGTGTAGGACAGACAGTATGGTGTAGGACAGACAGTATGGTGTAGGACAGACAGCATGGTGTAGGACCGACAGGATGGTTTAGGACAGACAGTGTGGTTTAGGACAGACAGTATGGTGTAGGACAGACAGTATGGTGTAGGACAGACAGTGTGGTGTAGGACAGACAGGATGGTGTAGGACAGACAGTATGGTGTAGGACAGACAGTGTGGTGTAGGACAGACAGTATGGTGTAGGACAGACAGCATGGTGTAGGACAGACAGTATGGTGTAGGACAGACAGGATGGTGTAGGACAGACAGTATGGTGTAGGACAGACAGTATGGTGTAGGACAGACAGGATGGTGTAGGACAGACAGTATGGTGTAGGACAGACAGTATGGTGTAGGACAGACAGTATGGTGTAGAACAGACAGTGTGGTGTAGAACAGACAGTATGGTGTAGGACAGACAGCGTGGTGTAGGACAGACAGCGTGGTGTAGGACAGACAGGATGGTGTAGGACAGACAGCATGGTGTAGGACAGACAGTATGGTGTAGGACAGACAGTGTGGTGTAGGACAGACAGTATGGTGTAGGACAGACAGTATGGTGTAGGACAGACAGTGTGGTGTAGGACAGACAGTATGGTGTAGGACAGACAGTATGGTGTAGGACAGACAGTGTGGTGTAGGACAGACAGTATGGTGTAGGACAGACAGTATGGTGTAGGACAGACAGTATGGTGTAGGACAGACAGTATGGTGTAGGACAGACAGCGTGGTGTAGGACAGACAGCGTGGTGTAGGACTGACCTGAAACGTGATATCTAGGCTCAGATCTTCACATGATTGTGTGGTATAAAGGTGGCACGCGCACACACACACACACTAACGCACACACACTAACACACACACACTAACGCACACACACATACACACACTAACGCACACACACACACACACACACACACACACACACACAGAGAGTCAGGGAGGACGCTGCCGTTGGAAAACTACTGAGAGACATTCCTAGAGAGTGAGAGGAGAGGTGTTGGTATCGCTGTTCAACCAGACTAATTATACCCTAAACACAGACAGAATCATGTTTCAATACATTACAGAAGTCGACATATAATACATTCTATATAGTTAGTTTATCTGAACCTTGTGTAAACTTAGAGGAAAATAATAAAGGAAAATAGATTTAAAAAGATATGTTAAAATATATATATATGGAGGATTGGAAATGATGCAGACAACTACATGAATTGAAGGCACAATCTATTTGCCCTATTAAAGCTCCCCCCCCCCCCCCCCCCCTCCTAACTTATATACTGAGTTGACAAAACATTATGAACACCTTTGACATTTTATTTAACCTTTATTTATCTAGGAAGGTGAGTTAAGAACACATGTTTATTTACAATGACGGCCTACCCCAGCCAAACCCTAACACAGACAAAGCTGGGACAATTGTGCGTATTATCCACCCCTCATCTCTCCTACAGTCCCAGTGTTATCCACCCCTCATCTCCCCTACAGTCCCAGTATTATCCACCCCTCATCTCTCCTACAGTCCCAGTGTTATCCACCCCTCATCTCCCCTACAGTCCCAGTATTATCCACCCCTCATCTCTCCTACAGTCCCAGTATTATCCACCCCTCATCTCTCCTACAGTCCCAGTATTATCCACCCCTCATCTCTCCTACAGTCCCAGTATTATCCACCCCTCATCTCTCCTACAGTCCCAGTATTATCCACCCCTCATCTCTCCTACAGTCCCAGTATTATCCACCCCTCATCTCCCCTACAGTCCCAGTATTATCCACCCCTCATCTCTCCTACAGTCCCAGTGTTATCCACCCCTCATCTCCCCTACAGTCCCAGTATTATCCACCCCTCACCTCTCCTACAGTCCCAGGATTATCCACCCCTCACCTCTCCTACAGTCCCAGTGTTATCCACCCCTCATCTCCCCTACAGTCCCAGTATTATCCACCCCTCATCTCTCCTACAGTCCCAGTATTATCCACCCCTCATCTCTCCTACAGTCCCAGTATTATCCACCCCTCATCTCTCCTACAGTCCCAGTATTATCCACCCCTCATCTCCCCTACAGTCCCAGTATTATCCACCCCTCATCTCCCCTACAGTCCCAGTATTATCCACCCCTCATCTCCCCTACAGTCCCAGTATTATCCACCCCTCATCTCCCCTACAGTCCCAGTATTATCCACCCCTCATCTCCCCTACAGTCCCAGTATTATCCGTCCCTCATCTCTCCTACAGTCCCAGTATTATCCACCCCTCATCTCTCCTACAGTCCCAGTATTATCCACCCCTCATCTCTCCTACAGTCCCAGTATTATCCACACCTCATCTCTCCTACAGTCCCAGTATTACCCATCCCTCATCTCTCCTACAGTCCCAGTATTATCCACCCCTCATCTCTCCTACAGTCCCAGTATTATCCACCCCTCATCTCTCCTACAGTCCCAGTATTATCCACCCCTCATCTCCCCTACAGTTCCAGTATTATCCACCCCTCATCTCTCCTACTGTCCCAGTATTATCCATCCCTCATCTCTCCTACAGTCCCAGTATTATCCACCCCTCATCTCCCCTACAGTCCCAGTATTATCCATCCATCATCTCTCCTACAGTTCCAGTATTATCCACCCCTCATCTCTCCTACAGTTCCAGTATTATCCACCCCTCATCTCTCCTACAGTCCCAGTATTATCCATCCATCATCTCTCCTACAGTTCCAGTATTATCCACCCCTCATCTCCCCTACAGTCCCAGTATTATCCACCCCTCATCTCTCCTACAGTCCCAGTATTATCCATCCATCATCTCTCCTACAGTCCCAGTATTATCCACCCCTCATCTCTCCTACAGTCCCAGTATTATCCACCCCTCATCTCTCCTACAGTCCCAGTATTATCCACCCCTCATCTCCCCTACAGTCCCAGTATTATCCACCCCTCATCTCTCCTACAGTCCCAGTATTATCCACCCCTCATCTCCCCTACAGTCCCAGTATTATCCACCCCTCATCTCCCCTACAGTCCCGGTATTATCCACCCCTCATCTCCCCTACAGTCCCAGTATTATCCACCCCTCATCTCCCCTAGTCCCAGTATTAACCACCGATCATCTCCCCTACAGTCCCAGTATTATCCACCCCTCATCTCCCCTACAGTCCCAGTATTATCCACCCCTCATATATCCTACAGTTCCAGTATTATCCACCCCTCATCTCTCCTCCAGTCCCAGTATTATCCACCCCTCATCTCTCCTACAGTCCCAGTATTATCCACCCCTCATCTCTCCTACAGTCCCAGTGTTATCCACCCCTCATCTCTCCTACAGTCCCAGTATTATCCACCCCTCATCTCTCCTACAGTCCCAGTATTATCCACCCCTCATCTCCCCTACAGTCCCAGTATTATCCACCCCTCATCTCTCCTACAGTCCCAGTGTTATCCACCCCTCATCTCCCCTACAGTCCCAGTATTATCCACCCCTCATCTCCCCTACAGTCCCAGTATTATCCACCCCTCATCTCTCATACAGTCCCAGTATTAATCAGCCCTCATCTCTCCTACAGTCCCAGTATTATCCACCCCTCATCTCCCCTACAGTTCCAGTATTATCCACCCCTCATCTCTTCTACAGTCCCAGTATTATCCACCCCTCATCTCCCCTACAGTCCCAGTATTATCCACCCCTCATCTCCCCTACAGTCCCAGTTTTATCCACCCCTCATCTCCCCTACAGTCCCAGTATTATCCACCCCTCATCTCCCCTACAGTCCCAGTATTATCCACCCCTCACCTCTCCTACAGTCCCAGTATTATCCACCCCTCATCTCTCCTACAGTCCCAGTATTATCCACCCCTCATCTCTCCTACAGTTCCAGTATTACCCATCCCTCATCTCCCCTACAGTTCCAGTATTATCCACCCCTCATCTCTCCTACAGTCCCAGTATTATCCATCCCTCATCTCTCCTACAGTCCCAGTATTATCCACCCCTCATCTCCCCTACAGTCCCAGTATTATCCACCCCTCATCTCTCATACAGTCCCAGTATTAATCAGCCCTCATCTCCCCTATAGTCCCAGTATTATCCACCCCTCATCTCTCCTACAGTTCCAGTATTATCCACCCCTCATCTCTCCTACAGTCCCAGTATTATCCACCCCTCATCTCTCCTACAGTCCCAGTATTATCCACCCCTCATCTCTCCTACAGTCCCAGTATTATCCACCCCTCATCTCTCCTACCTCTATACACCAATATACTTCTACCTACCGCCAGTTAAATCCTCCATGATCAACCACTCACCATAAACACTATGTTCATGGCAACAAGTCTTTGCTCACTTCCCGATTTTTCGGTCCGTTAAACCTTGGGGGCCTCGTCCCTGAAGAAGAGAGGGCCAGCGGACATTTTGTCAACGATGCTCAGCGTCGCCGGGTGAGACCCCCCCACCTCTCCCCCACTCCCTCCTTCACGCCCCCCCACTCCCTCCTTCACGCCCCCCCACTCCCTCCTTCACGCCCCCCACTCCCTCCTTCACGCCCCCCCCACTCCCTCCTTCACGCCCCCCCACTCCCTCCTTCACGCCCCCCCACTCCCTCCTTCATGCCCCCCCCACTCCCTCCTTCACGCTCCCACTCCCTCCTTCACGCCCCCCCACTCTCTCCTTCACGCCCCCCCCACTCCCTCCTTCACGCCCCCCCACTCTCTCCTTCACGCCCCCCCCCCACTCCCTCCTTCACGCCCCCCACTCTCTCCTTCACGCCCCCCCACTCCCTCCTTCACGCCCCCCCACTCCCTCCTTCACACCCCCTCCATGACCAGTCAGAGCCTGACTTCAGAGTAAATAGCTTTTTTATTTTCGTTCTTCATCTCCTCTTCCTCTCCTCCTTGTCCCTTCATCATCTGATCATTGACTGGCTACCCCTGTCGTTGAGTTCCTTGTTTATTTATGAGTTGTTTGTGTATTGTAATTCAGCTTGACAGTATGCACGTGGTGAATGTTCCTCAGCGATCAACTATTTTGTCATGTGGTTCTGTTAAAATGTCAGTTCTATTTGTGCAACGCCCCCCTCTGCTTACCCTCCCTCAGCCCCATCCCAACACCCCCCCTGCTTACCCTCCCTCAGCCCCATCCCAACGCCCCCCTCTGCTTACCCTCCCTCAGCCCCATCCCAACGCCCCCCTCTGCTTACCCTCCCTCAGCCCCATCCCAACGCCCCCCTCTGCTTACCCTCCCTCAGCCCCATCCCAACGCCCCCCTCTGCTTACCCTCCCTCAGCCCCATCCCAACGCCCCCCTCTGCTTACCCTCCCTCAGCCCCATCCCAACGCCCCCCTCTGCTTACCCTCCCTCAGCCCCATCCCAATACCCCCCTCTGCTTACCCTCCCTCAGCCCCATCCCAACACCCCCCCCCGCTTACCCTCCCTCAGCCCCATCCCAACACCCCCTCTGCTTACCCTCCCTCAGCCCCATCCCAACACCCCCCCCGCTTACCCTCCCTCAGCCCCATCCCAACACCCCCCCTCTGCTTACCCTCCCTCAGCCCCATCCCAACACCCCCCCTCTGCTTACCCTCCCTCAGCCCCATCCCAACACCCCCTCTGCTTACCCTCCCTCAGCCCCATCCCAACACCCCCCCTCTGCTTACCCTCCCTCAGCCCCATCCCAACACCCCCTCTGCTTACCCTCCCTCAGCCCCATCCCAACGCCCCCCTCTGCTTACCCTCCCTCAGCCCCATCCCAACACCCCCTCTGCTTACCCTCCCTCAGCCCCATCCCAACACCCCCCTCTGCTTACCCTCCCTCAGCCCCATCCCAACACCCCCCCCTCTGCTTACCCTCCCTCAGCCCCATCCCAACACCCCCTCTGCTTACCCTCCCTCAGCCCCATCCCAACCCCCCCCTCTGCTTACCCTCCCTCAGCCCCATCCCAACACCCCCCTCTGCTTACCCTCCCTCAGCCCCATCCCAACACCCCCCCTCTGCTTACCCTCCCTCAGCCCCATCCCAACACCCCCTCTGCTTACCCTCCCTCAGCCCCATCCCAACACCCCCCCTCTGCTTACCCTCCCTCAGCCCCATCCCAACACCCCCTCTGCTTACCCTCCCTCAGCCCCATCCCAACCCCCCCCTCTGCTTACCATCCCTCAGCCCCATCCCAACACCCCCTCTGCTTACCATCCCTCAGCCCCATCCCAACACCCCCTCTGCTTACCCTCCCTCAGCCCCATCCCAACCCCCCCCTCTGCTTACCCTCCCTCAGCCCCATCCCAACACCCCCTCTGCTTACCCTCCCTCAGCCCCATCCCAACACCCCCTCTGCTTACCCTCCCTCAGCCCCATCCCAACACCCCCCTCTGCTTACCCTTCCTCAGCCCCATCCCAACGCCCCCCTCTGCTTACCCTCCCTCAGCCCCATCCCAACACCCCCTCTGCTTACCCTCCCTCAGCCCCATCCCAACACCCCCTCTGCTTACCCTCCCTCAGCCCCATCCCAACACCCCCCTCTGCTTACCCTCCCTCAGCCCCATCCCAACACCCCCTCTGCTTACCCTCCCTCAGCCCCATCCCAACACCCCCTCTGCTTACCCTCCCTCAGCCCCATCCCAACGCACACCTGTTTAACAGTCATGAGAATATTGAAAGTGTTCCTACAGTATATCTATGTATCTATATGTATATTCTGTACTTTTCTTTCTTTGATCCTGTCTCCTCTGCTGTTTGCATGGTAGTGTACAGCAGGGATGGCCAACTCAGGGTTGGGCTCAATTCCATTTAAACTACAGTCAATTCAGGAAGTACACTGACATTCCAATTCCAATTATCTTCAATGCTTTTCAACGAGGAATATTTGGAATTGGAATTGACTTTACTTTTGGAATTGACTGGAATTGGAATGTAATTGACCCCAACCCTGTCCAGGCCAACCATCCTTCTGGAGAGCTAGGAGTCCTGCAGAGGCTGCAGTAGAGAGGAGGGATGGCCTGCTGTACATTCACTGTATGTACATCTCCCAATGCATGAAACCTTCGTCTTTCTCTGTCCTTTTTACTTGTTTACAGATCTTTCTCTCTCTCTCTGTCTCTGTCTCTCTCTCTCTCTCTCTCTCTGTCTCTCTCTCTCTCTGTCTCTCTCTATCTTTCTCTCTCTCTCTCTCTCTCTCTGTCTCTCTCTCTCTCTCTCTCTCTCTCTCTCTCTCTCTCTGTCTCTCTCTCTCTCTCTCTCTCTCTCTCTCTCTCTCTCTCTCTCTCTCTCTCTGTCTCTCTCTCTCTCTCTCTGTCTCTCTCTCTCTCTCTCTCTCTCTCTGTCTCTCTCTCTCTCTCTCTCTCTCTCTCTCTCTCTGTCTCTCTCTCTGTCTCTCTCTATCTTTCTCTCTCTCTCTCTCTCTCTCTCTCTCTCTCTCTCTCTCTCTGTCTCTCTCTCTCTCTCTCTCTGTCTCTCTCTCTCTCTCTCTCTCTCTCTCTCTCTGTCTCTGTCTCTCTCTCTCTCTCTCTCTCTCTCTCTGTCTCTCTCTCTCTCTCTGTCTCTCTGTCTCTCTCTCTCTCTCTCTCTCTCTCTGTCCCTCTCTCTCTCTCTCTCTCTGTCCCTCTCTCTCTCTCTCTCTCTCTCTCTGTCCCTCTCTCTCTCTCTCTCTCTCTCTCTCTCTCTCTCTCTCTCTCTCTCTCTCTCTCTCTCTCTCTCTCTCTCTCTCTCTCTCTCTCTCTCTCTCTGTCTCTCTCTCTCTCTCTCTCTCTCTGTCCCTCTCTCTCTCTCTCTCTCTCTCTCTCTCTCTCTCTCTCTCTCTGTCCCTCTCTCTCTCTCTCTCTCTGTCCCTCTCTCTCTCTCTCTCTCTCTCTCTCTCTCTCTCTCTCTCTCTCTCTCTCTCTCTCTGTCCCTCTCTCTCTCTCTCTCTCTTTCTCTGTCCCTTTCTCTCTCTCTCTCTCTCTCTCTCTTTCTCTGTCCCTTTCTCTCTCTCTCTCTTTCTCTCTCTCTCTCTCTCTCTCTGTCTCTCTCTCTCTCTCTCTTTCTCTATCCCTTTCTCTCTCTCTCTCTATCCCTCTCTCTTTCTCTGTCCCTTTCTCTCTCTCTCTATCTCTCTCTCTTTCTCTGTCCCTTTCTCTCTCTCTCTCTCTCTTTCTCTGTCCCTTTCTCTCTCTCTCTCTATCTTTCTAGTTGAACAATCATTTGCTTCGGTGAGAAGAGGAAGGAGAACAAGGTTAAAATGTCTCTGAACGTTCCGGGCCTGATCGTCATGGCGATCTTCTACTTGCTGATCCTAGGCACGGGGATCTGGGCCTCGATGCGCTCCAAGAAGGTGGAGAGGAAGTGCACCGGGTCGGACGGGATGGAGATCACGCTGCTTGCCGGACGCAACATCAACCTGTTGGTGGGGATCTTCACTCTGACTGGTAAGCAGCCAATCAGATTGGGTCTTGTAGAGACCATGCCCAAACAGAGTGGGGTTTACTGTTACCATAAACCTGACAAGTTTCAAGTTTCTTCAATATACTGGTCGGAATCTTCACACTGATTGGTGAGAGGGAGGGAGGGAGGGAGGGAGGGAGGGAGGGAGGGAGGGAGGGAGGGAGGGAGGGAGGGAGGGAGGGAGGTTGCAGAATAGAAATAGAAAAGACAGCAAGGATCAGTTTATTCTGAGAGCTTACACAAATATCAACAACCAATGAGTCAACTGCATATCTGTTTACTAGCACCAGGGGAAGTGTTGAATATCAGATGTCTTTCGACTGCATGCCTACTTGACGCCACTAAACATCTCTTAACATGTTACTGACAGCTTGTTGATAGTTGAGCGTTTACGGTGGGACTCTCAGAAGGAGCTGTTACTGTATTGGTATATATTGGCCCATGTGTATGTGTTCCTGTTAACATCTCTCTCTCTCTCTCTCTCTCTCTCTCTCTCTCTCTCTCTCTCTCTCTCAATTCAATTCAATTTCAATTCAAGGGGCTTTATTGGCATGGGAAACATGTGTTAACATTGCCAAAGCAAGTGAGGTAGATATTATACAAAAGTGAAATAAACAATACAAATTAACAGTAAACATTACACATACAGAAGTTTCAAAACAATAAAGACATTACAAATGTTATATTATATATATACAGTGTTGTAACAATGTACAAATGGTTAAAGCACACAAGTTAAAATAAATAAGCATAAATATGGGTTGTATTTACAATGGTGTTTGTTCTTCACTGGTTGCCCTTTTCTTGTGGCAACAGGTCACAAATCTTGCTGCTGTGATGGCACACTGTGGAATTTCTCCCAGTAGATATGGGAGTTTATCAAAATTGGATTTGTTTTCAAATTCTTTGTGGATCTGTGTAATCTGAGGGAAATATGTCTCTCTAATATGGTCATACATTGGGCAGGAGGTTAGGAAGTGCAGCTCAGTTTCCACCTCATTTTGTGGGCAGTGTGCACACATCTTCTCTTGAGAGCCATGTCTGCCTACGGCGGCCTTTCTCAATAGCAAGGCTATGCTCACTGAGTCTGTACATAGTCAAAGCTTTCCTTAAGTTTGGGTCAGTCACAGTGGTCAGGTATTCTGCCACTGTGTACTCTCTGTTTAGGGCCAAATAGCATTCTAGTTTGCTCTGTTTTTTTGTTAATTCTTTCCAATGTGTCAAGTAATTATCTTTTTGTTTTCTCATGATTTGGTTGGGTCTAATTGTGCTGTTGTCCTGGGGCTCTGTGGGGTGTGTTTGTGTTTGTGAACAGAGCCCTAGGACCAGCTTGCTTAGGGGACTCTTCTCCAGGTTCATCTCTCTGTAGGTGATGGCTTTGTTATGGAAGGTTTGGGAATCGCTTCCTTTTAGGTGGTTGTAGAATTTAACGGCTCTTTTCTGGATTTTGATCATTAGTGGGTATCGGCCTAATTCTGCTCTGCATGCATTATTTGGTGTTCTACGTTGTACACGGAGGATATTTTTGCAGAATTCTGCATGCAGAGTCTCAATTTGGTGTTTGTCCCATTTTGTGAAATCTTGGTTGGTGAGCGGACCCCAGACCTCACAACCATAAAGGGCAATGGGCTCTATGACTGATTCAAGTATTTTTAGCCAGATCCTAATTGGTATGTTGAAATGTATGTTCCTTTTGATGGCATAGAAGGCCCTTCTTGCCTTGTCTCTCAGATCGTTCACAGCTTTGTGGAAGTTACCTGTGGTGCTGATGTTTAGGCCGAGGTATGTATAGTTTTTTGTGTGCTCTAGGGCAACGGTGTCTAGATGGAATTTGTGGTCCTGGTGACTGGACCTTTTTTGGAACACCATTATTTTGGTCTTACTGAGATTTACTGTCAGGGCCCAGGTCTGACAGAATCTGTGCAGAAGATCTAGGTGCTGCTGTAGGCCCTCCTTGGTTGGTGACAGAAGCACCAGATCATCAGCAAACAGTAGACATTTGACTTCGGATTCTAGTAGGGTGAGACCGGGTGCTGCAGACTGTTCTAGTGCCCGCGCCAATTCGTTGATATATATGTTGAAGAGGGTGGGGCTTAAGCTGCATCCCTGTCTCACCCCACGACCCTGTGTGAAGAAATGTGTGTGTTTTTTGCCAATTTTAACCGCACACTTGTTGTTTGTGTACATGGATCTCTCTCTCTCTCTCTCTCTCTCTCTCTCTCTCTCTCTCTCTCTCTCTCTCTCTCTCTCTCTCTCTCTCTCTCTCTCTCTCTCTCCCTCTCCCTCTCCCTCTCCCTCTCCCTCTCCCTCTCCTCCCTACAGCTACGTGGGTTGGAGGAGGGTTTATCCTGGGTATAGCGGAGGCTGTCTACAACCCCACCCTGGGTCTGGTCTGGGCTCTGATGCCAGTCCCCTACGTACTCACCTTCTTCCTGGGTGAGTCATATGACCTCTAACCTCTAACCCCACGGTCTGACCCCGGTGCTGATATGAGCTGTATATACGGAATAGGGGGCCAATTTTAGACGTACCTTCAACTCATCTGCTCTAGCACTAACTCTTGTGTTACCCAGTAACACAGATAAACACGCCTGTGTGCTATGAGGTCATCTGGAAACGTGCTCAGCAGGCCGAAACAGGATATGCGTTATGAAACAGTAGAGGGAGCTACTAAAGCTGAGACATGTTCTCTACTGAACAGAACCAATGGGGGCATCCTAAATGGCACCCTATTCCATAGTGTAACGACCCTGGGTTTATAAGCGAGGACATCGACTCGGCCGCTTTTGCTGCACAGTCGATAGCGCGCTGGACTTCGGGCTAGAAGGTCGAAGGTCGAGATCTGCTCCCTGCTGTTTCATTACAGTATATAGTGTACTACTTTGACCAAGCCTTATTGGCCCCTGGTCAACAGTAGTGCACTATATAGGGAATAGGGCCCTGGTCAACAGTAGTGCACTATATAGGGAATAGGGCCCTGGTCAACAGTAGTGCACTATATAGGGAATAGGGCTCTGGTCAACAGTAGTGCACTATATAGGGAATAGGGCCCTGGTCAACAGTAATACACTATATAGGGAATAGGGCCCTGGTCAACAGTAGTGCACTATATAGTGAATAGGGCCCTGGTCAACAGTAGTGCACTATATAGGGAATAGGGCCCTGGTCAACAGTAGTGCACTATATAGGGAATAGGGCTCTGGTCAACAGTAGTGCACTATATAGGGAAAAGGGCTCTGGTCAACAGTAGTGCACTATATAGGGAATAGGGCCCTGGTCTAAAGTAGTGCACTATATAGGGAATAGGGCCCTGGTCAACAGTAGTGCACTATATAGGGAATAGGGCCCTGGTCTAAAGTAGTGCACTATATAGGGAATAGGGCCCTGGTCAACAGTAGTGCACTATATAGGGAATAGGGCTCTGGTCAACAGTAGTGCACTATATAGGGAATAGGGCCCTGGTCAACAGTAGTGCACTATATAGGGAATAGGGCCCTGGTCAACAGTAGTGCACTATATAGGGAATAGGGCCCTGGTCAACAGTAGTACACTATATAGGGAATAGGGCTCTGGTCTAAAGTAGTGCACTATATAGGGCATAGGGCCATGTTGGACAGGGTCATGTTTATGCCACCATGAAGGTAAAACCACAACACATATCATATCCATAGCAACACTGAATGTACAAAACATTAAGAACACCTTCCTAATATTGAATTGCACCCCCACATTTTGCCCTCAGAACAGCCTCAATTTGTCAGGGACATGGATTCTACAAGGTGTTGAAAGCGTTCCACAGGGATGCTGGCCCATGATGCTTCCCACAGTTGTGTCCAGTTGGCTGGATGTCCTTTGGGTGGTGGACCATTCTAGATACACACAGGAAACTGTTGAGCGTGAAAAACCCAGCAGCGTTGCAGTTCTTGACAGAAACCGGTGCACCCGGCACCTACTACCATACCCCCGTTCATAGGCACTTAAATATTGTGCCTTGCCCTTTCACCCTCTGAATGACACACATACACAATCCATGTCTCAATTGTCTCAAGGCTTAAAAATCCTTCTTTAAATAAAGGTAATATAGATGTAATATAAATGTAAAATAAAGATGAAATAAAGTTAATATAAAGGTAATAAAGTTTCAATAAGTAATGCTGTATGTAGGGTACCTTCAAAAGTTTCCTCACCAAATACCACCCTATTCCCCTACGGGCCCTGGTCAAATAGCACCCTATTCCCCTACGGGCCCTGGTCAAATAGCACTCTATTCCCCTCTGGGCCCTGGTCAAATAGCACTCTATTCCCTATGGGCCCTGGTCAAATAGCACTCTATTCCCCTACGGGCCCTGGTCAAATAGCACCCTATTCCCCTACGGGCCCTGGTCAAATAGCACCCTATTCCCCTACGGGCCCTGGTCAAATAGCACTCTATTCCCCTCTGGGCCCTGGTCAAATAGCACCCTATTCCCCTACGGGCCCTGGTCAAATAGCACCCTATTCCCCTACGGGCCCTGGTCAAATAGCACCCTATTCCCCTACGGGCCCTGGTCAAATAGCACCCTATTCCCCTACGGGCCCTGGTCAAATAGCACCCTATTCCCCTACGGGCCCTGGTCAAATAGCACCCTATTCCCCTACGGGCCCTGGTCAAATAGCACCCTATTCCCCTCTGGGCCCTGGTCAAATAGCACCCTATTCCCCTACGGGCCCTGGTCAAATAGCACCCTATTCCCCTCTGGGCCCTGGTCAAATAGCACCCTATTCCCCTACGGGCCCTGGTCAAATAGCACCCTATTCCCCTACGGGCCCTGGTCAAATAGCACCCTATTCCCCTACGGGCCCTGGTCAAATAGCACCCTATTCCCCTACGGGCCCTGGTCAAATAGCACTCTATTCCCCTCTGGGCCCTGGTCAAATAGCACTCTATTCCCCTCTGGGCCCTGGTCAAATAGCACTCTATTCCCCTCTGGGCCCTGGTCAAATAGCACTCTATTCCCCTATGGGCCCTGGTCAAATAGCACCCTATTCCCCTCTGGGCCCTGGTCAAATAGCACTCTATTCCCCTCTGGGCCCTGGTCAAATAGCACTCTATTCCCCTATGGGCCCTGGTCAAATAGCACCCTATTCCCCTCTGGGCCCTGGTCAAATAGCACCCTATTCCCCTACGGGCCCTGGTCAAATGGCACTCTATTCCCCTCTGGGCCCTGGTCAAATAGCACCCTATTCCCCTCTGGGCCCTGGTCAAATAGCACTCTATTCCCCTCTGGGCCCTGGTCAAATAGCACCATATTCCCCTCTGGGCCCTGGTCAAATAGCACCCTATTCCCCTCTGGACCCTGGTCAAATAGCACCCTATTCCCCTCTGGGCCCTGGTCAAATAGCACTCTATTCCCCTCTGGGCCCTGGTCAAATAGCACCCTATTCCCCTCTGGACCCTGGTCAAATAGCACCCTATTCCCCTCTGGACCCTGGTCAAATAGCACCCTATTCCCCTCTGGGCCCTGGTCAAATAGCACTCTATTCCCCTCTGGGCCCTGGTCAAATAGCACCCTATTCCCCTCTGGGCCCTGGTCAAATAGCACTCTATTCCCCTCTGGGCCCTGGTCAAATAGCACTCTATTCCCCTCTGGGCCCTGGTCAAATACCACCCTATTCCCCTCTGGGCCCTGGTCAAATAGCACCCTATTCCCCTACGGGCCCTGGTCAAATAGCACTCTATTCCCCTACGGGCCCTGGTCAAATAGCACTCTATTCCCCTCTGGGCCCTGGTCAAATAGCACTCTATTCCCCTCTGGGCCCTGGTCAAATAGCACTCTATTCCCCTCTGGGCCCTGGTCAAATAGCACTCTATTCCCCTCTGGGCCCTGGTCAAATAGCACTCTATTCCCCTCTGGGCCCTGGTCAAATAGCACCCTATTCCCCTCTGGGCCCTGGTCAAATAGCACTCTATTCCCCTCTGGGCCCTGGTCAAATAGCACCCTATTCCCCTCTGGGCCCTGGTCAAACTACACCCTATTCCCCTACGGGCCCTGGTCAAATAGCACCCTATTCCCCTACGGGCCCTGGTCAAATAGCACCCTATTCCCCTACGGGCCCTGGTCAAATAGCACCCTATTCCCCTACGGGCCCTGGTCAAATAGCACTCTATTCCCCTCTGGGCCCTGGTCAAATAGCACTCTATTCCCCTCTGGGCCCTGGTCAAATACCACCCTATTCCCCTCTGGGCCCTGGTCAAATAGCACCCTATTCCCCTACGGGCCCTGGTCAAATAGCACTCTATTCCCCTACGGGCCCTGGTCAAATAGCACTCTATTCCCCTCTGGGCCCTGGTCAAATAGCACTCTATTCCCCTCTGGGCCCTGGTCAAATAGCACCCTATTCCCCTCTGGGCCCTGGTCAAATAGCACTCTATTCCCCTCTGGGCCCTGGTCAAATACCACTCTATTCCCCTCTGGGCCCTGGTCAAATAGCACTCTATTCCCCTCTGGGCCCTGGTCAAATAGCACCCTATTCCCCTACGGGCCCTGGTCAAATAGCACTCTATTCCCCTCTGGGCCCTGGTCAAATAGCACTCTATTCCCCTCTGGGCCCTGGTCAAATACCACCCTATTCCCCTCTGGGCCCTGGTCAAATAGCACTCTATTCCCCTCTGGGCCCTGGTCAAATAGCACTCTATTCCCCTCTGGGCCCTGGTCAAATAGCACTCTATTCCCCTCTGGGCCCTGGTCAAATAGCACCCTATTCCCCTCTGGGCCCTGGTCAAATAGCACTCTATTCCCCTCTGGGCCCTTGTCAAATACCACTCTATTCCCCTCTGGGCCCTGGTCAAATAGCACTCTATTCCCCTCTGGGCCCTGGTCAAATAGCACCCTATTCCCCTACGGGCCCTGGTCAAATAGCACCCTATTCCCCTACGGGCCCTGGTCAAATAGCACTCTATTCCCCTCTGGGCCCTGGTCAAATAGCACTCTATTCCCCTACGGGCCCTGGTCAAATAGCACCCTATTCCCCTCTGGGTCCTGGTCAAATAGCACCCTATTCCCCTCTGGGCCCTGGTCAAATAGCACTCTATTCCCCTCTGGGCCCTGGTCAAATAGCACCCTATTCCCCTCTGGGCCCTGGTCAAACTACACCCTATTCCCCTACGGGCCCTGGTCAAATAGCACCCTATTCCCCTACGGGCCCTGGTCAAATAGCACCCTATTCCCCTACGGGCCCTGGTCAAATAGCACTCTATTCCCCTACGGGCCCTGGTCAAATAGCACCCTATTCCCCTCTGGGCCCTGGTCAAACTACACCCTATTCCCCTCTGGGCCCTGGTCAAATAGCACTCTATTCCCCTCTGGGCCCTGGTCAAATAGCACCCTATTCCCCTACGGGCCCTGGTCAAATAGCACTCTTTTCCCCTCTGGGCCCTGGTCAAATAGCACTCTATTCCCCTCTGGGCCCTGGTCAAATACCACCCTATTCCCCTCTGGGCCCTGGTCAAATAGCACCCTATTCCCCTACGGGCCCTGGTCAAATAGCACTCTATTCCCCTCTGGGCCCTGGTCAAATAGCACTCTATTCCCCTCTGGGCCCTGGTCAAATAGCACTCTATTCCCCTCTGGGCCCTGGTCAAATAGCACCCTATTCCCCTACGGGCCCTGGTCAAATAGCACCCTATTCCCCTACGGGCCCTGGTCAAATAGCACTCTATTCCCCTCTGGGCCCTGGTCAAATAGCACTCTATTCCCCTACGGGCCCTGGTCAAATAGCACCCTATTCCCCTCTGGGTCCTGGTCAAATAGCACCCTATTCCCCTCTGGGCCCTGGTCAAATAGCACCCTATTCCCCTCTGGGTCCTGGTCAAATAGCACCCTATTCCCCTCTGGGCCCTGGTCAAACTACACCCTATTCCCCTACGGGCCCTGGTCAAATAGCACTCTATTCCCCTCTGGGCCCTGGTCAAATAGCACCCTATTCCCCTCTGGGCCCTGGTCAAATAGCACTCTATTCCCCTACGGGCCCTGGTCAAATAGCACTCTATTCCCCTACGGGCCCTGGTCAAATAGCACTCTATTCCCCTACGGGCCCTGGTCAAATAGCACCCTATTCCCCTACGGGCCCTGGTCAAATAGCACTCTATTCCCCTCTGGGCCCTGGTCAAATAGCACTCTATTCCCCTCTGGGCCCTGGTCAAATAGCACTCTATTCCCCTCTGGGCCCTGGTCAAAATACAAAGGGAATAGGGTGCCATTTGGAACGTGACCTATGTGTAACTTGATCACTGGAGCAGAATGCTTCCAACTGGGCCATAGGTGTCCTCCACACACACACACACACACACACACACACACACACACACACACACACATCCACATGCACACGCACACGCAGGAAATGTAACATGGTCCCCTTGGCGTTGTTTTGATCCATTGTTTGTCCGTCGCTCGGCTGGCAATAACAAAACAGAAAAAGGTGTTGTGTTATCAGAGGTCAACACCTGTTTGTTTTAAGTTTTCTATTGTTTTATTATCACCCCCTCCTCCTCTCTCCCCCTCCATCCCCCTCTTCCTCTCTCTCTCCCTCGATCCCCATCTTCCATTCCCCTCTTCCTCTCTCCTCCTCCATCCCCCTGCTCTCTCTCCCCTCCATCCCCCTACTCTCTCTCCCCTCTACCCCCTCTTCCTCTCTCTCTCCCCCCTCTTCCTCTCTCTCTCCCCCTCCACCCCCCTCTTCCTCTCTTTCTCTCTCCTCCCTTCATCCCCCTCTTCCTCTCTTTCTCTCTCCTCCCTCCATCCCCCTTCCTCTCTCCCCCCCCTCCATCCCCCCTTCCTCTCTCTACCCCTCCATCCCCCCTTCCTCTCTCCCCCCCTCCATCCCCCCTTCCTCTCTCTACCCCTCCATCCCCCCTTCCTCTCTCTACCCCTCCATCCCCCTCTCCCTCTCTCTCCCCCCCTCCATCCCCCCTTCCTCTCTCTACCCCTCCATCCCCCCTTCCTCTCTCTACCCCTCCATCCCCCTCTCCCTCTCTCTCCCCCTCCTCCTCTCTCTTCCTCCATCCCCTCCTCCTCTCTCTCTCTCCCCCTCCATCCCCTCCTCCTCTCTCTCACCCCTCCACCCCCCTCTCCTTCTCTCTCACCCCTCCATCCCCATCTCCCTCTCTCTCACCCCTCCATCCCCTCTCCCTCTCTCTCCCCCCTCCATCCCCATATCCTCTCTCTCTTTCTGATGCAGGTGGTTTTTTCTTCGCCAAGCCAATGAGGGAAAACAAGTATGTGACGATGATGGACCCGTTCCAGATAAAGTATGGCAACGTCCTGAGCAGCCTGCTCATCTTCCCAGCGCTCATTGCAGACGTCCTGTGGGTCGCTAGGACGCTGGTCAGCCTAGGTAACCAACTGATTCAATGTTTTATTGTGGCCTAGGTAACCAACTGATTCAATGTTTGAATGTTGCCTAGGTAACCAACTGATTCAATGTTTGAATGTTGCCTAGGTAACCAACTGATTCAATGTTTTATTGTGGCTCTAGAATGACCAACTGATACAATGTTTGAATGTTGCCTAGGTAACCAACTGATACAATGTTTTAAATGTTGCCTAGGTAACCAACTGATACAATTTTTTTATGTTGCCTACGTAACCAACTGGTTCTGCAGTACAGTATGTTCTCCAACCCTCGACACACACACACACACACACACACACACACACACACACACACACACACACACACACACACACACACACACACACACACACACACACACACACACACACACACACACACCATCTCTGAAGGGGCTAAAGAAAATATAAAAAATAGATACTCCTCGACATCAGAGGTCAAACATTCAAATATATGTGGTGAAGTTCAAGTCAAAGGTCAAGAGTAGAGGTCAAAAGGTCACAGGCAGGCTGAAAAACCTAGTAGTTAGCGATGTGGCGATCTGACACTTTTCTGTTTAAGGACGTAGGTGCGTCTTGGCCAGGCGGGCGGGGCCGAGCTGGGCTGACCCTGGCCCTGATTGGAGAGAGGTAGACCTGGATTTACTCATGTTTAATCTACTTATTGATACTTTTCTCTATTTAAATATTTATTTGTGCATTATTATTATTATTATTTGATATTCTTTAGTTCCTTAGTTCTGAATAGTTATGATGTAACCTGATGATGATGATGATGATGATGATGATTTATGATGAATCTTCGAGTGAGAGAAGGAACTCAGAGACTCAGTAGGCTTCTTCCGATATGAGACGTTTTGCTTTCTTCGGTTTATAAAATATACATTTTGACAGGCCTGTTGCTTGACCATTGCTCTTTGGTTGCTTCAAGGTTTGAAACAGACCCTGCCCTGCTTAGGTCGAGGCTAGAACCCATTGTTGACCTAAACTGAAAAAAATGCTATGATTATATGGACATCAATGGACAGACAGCATATACAGTTGAAGTCGGAAGTTTACGTACACTTAGGTTGGAGTCATTTAAACTAGTTTAAAACCACTCCACACATTTCTTGTTAACAAACTATAGTTTTGGCAAGTCGGTTAGGACATCTACTTTGTGCATGACACAAGTAATTTTTCCAACAATTGTTTACAGACAGATTATTTCACTTATAATTCACTGTATCATAATTCCAGTGGGTCAGAAGTTTACATACACTAAGTTGACTGTGCCTTTAAACAGCTTGAGAAATTCCAGAAAATGATGTCATGGATTTAGAAGCTTCTGATAGGCTAATTGACATCATTTGAGTATATTGGAGGTGTACCTGTGGTTGTATTTCAAGGCCTTCCTTCAAACTCAGTGCTTCTTTGCTTGACATCATGGGAAAATCAAAAGAAATCAGCCAAGACCTCCACAAGTCTGGTTCATCCTTGGGAGCAATTTCCAAACGCCTGAAGGTACCACGTTCATCTGTACAAACAATAGTACACAAGTATAAACACCATGGGACCACGCAGCCGTCATACCGCTCAGGAAGGAGGCGCGTTCTGTCTCCTAGAGATGAACGTACTTTGGTGCGAAAAATGCAAATCAATCCCAGAACAACAGCAAAGGACCTTGTGAAGATGCTGGAAGAAACGGGTACAAAAGTATTTATATCCACAGTAAAACGAGTCCTATATCGACATAACCTGAAAGGCCGCTCAGCAAGGAAGAAGCCACTGCTCCAAAACCGCCATAAAAAAGCCAGACTATGGTTTGCAACTGCACATGGGGACAAAGATTGTACTTTTTGGAGAAATGTCCTCTGGTCTGATGAAACTTTGGGATGGCCATAATGGAAAAAGGGGGAGGCTTGCAAGCTGAAGAACACCATCCCAACCGTGAAGCACGGGGGTGGCAGTATCATGTTGTGGGGGTGCTTTGCTGCAGGAGCGACTGGTGCACTTCACAAAAAAGATGGCATCATGAGGCAGGAAAATTATGTGGATATATTGAAGCAACGTCTCAAGACATCAGTCAGGAAGTTAAAGCTTGGTTGCAAATAGGTCTTCCAAATGGACAATGACCCCAAGCATACTTCCAAAGTTGTGGCAAAATGGCTTAAGGACAACAAAGTCAAGGTATTGGAGTGGCCATCACAAAGCCCTGAGCAAGGAGGCCTACAAACCTGACTCAGTTACACCAGCTCTGTCAGGGGGAATGGGCCAAAATTCACCCAACTTATTGTGGGAAGCTTGTGGAAGGCTACCCGAAAAGTTTGACCCAAGTTAAACAATTTAAAGGCAATGCTACTAAATACTAATTGAGTGTATGTAAACTTCTGACCCACTGGGAATTTGATGAAAGAAATAAAAGCTGAAATAAATAATTCTCTCTACTATTATTCTGACATTTCACATTCTTAAAATAAAGTGGTGATCCTAACTGACCTAAGACAGGGCATTTTTAACTAGGATTAAATGTCAGGAATTGTGAAAAACTGAGTTTAAATGTATTTGGTTAAGGTGTATGTAAACTTCCGACTTCAACTGTATGTATATAAAAAGGTTACATTTATAATATGTACTGTTAATCGTATATAGCAATAGAAAAAAATTATACTGTACTTGACCCGGCTCACCACTGTTTCTAGGATATTACTTTAGTATTTGCAGTACATTTATGCGGTACACAAAGTAGCCATAAGTTATAACCAGCATTTAGTTTCCAGAAGGAGAAGCAGAGTGGTTCAGCTATACAGCAGTAGGTGATCAGCTAATCACTGATAACGGTCTGTGAACATTCTGTTGTTGATGATGCTCAGTGTTCTGAGTGTTCCTTGGCTCAGTGTTCCGTTGCCCTCCCTGTGTGCTGCAGGTGGCACTATGAGTGTGATTCTGGACCTGCCCTATGTCTACTCCATCTGTATCAGCTCTGTGGTGGCCATCATCTACACTCTACTGGGAGGACTCTACTCTGTAGCCTACACCGACGTCATCCAGCTCATCCTCATCTTCCTCAGTCTGGTGAGTGACAGGCGGCCATTTTGAATCCAATCCAACTTTATTTAAAGAATATTTCAGCTTGATGATCAGTCATAGCCATTCAAATCGAATCCAACTTTATTTGAAAGGAAATGCCAACATCCGTAAAGGCCCAGTGCATTCAAATCGAGATTTTCTTGTGTTTTATATATATACATTTCCACACTAGGTTGGAATAATACTGTGAAAATGTGAAAATTATGATATTGCCATTTTAGTGTAAGAGCCACCTGAAATTTCTGCTAGTTGTTCTAGGATGGAGTTTTGGCCTGGCCTGGTGACATCACCAAGCAGTAAATGAGTTAATAGACCAATAAGAAAGAGTTCCAAACCTCTCGGACAATAACAGACCACTCACAGACAGTCCTAGATAAGTTCTTTGTTAATTGCTCTTTGTTAAGAAGTTATTTTTGTTTCTTTTTTGACCATTTTAATTGAAAACAATTACAGTAAAGTACTTAATTATTTGATATTGAGATAAAAAAAGAAACAGCCTCATTGGACCTTTAACAATGTGTATTTGTCAGCTTTCTACCGTAGGTTGGAGGACATGTATTTTGGGGAGTGCAGTGAAAACAGTGGGAGCTACTTAATCTCACTGATCCTCATGTTGTTGTTGTCACAGTGGATCTGTTATGATGACCAACCCTAACTCCTCCCCCTCTCCTCCCTTCCCTTCCCTCCCCCCTCCCCTTGCTTCACCTCTCCCCCTCCCCTTGCTTCACCTCTCCCCCTCCCCTTGCTTCACCTCTCCCCCTCCCCTTGCTTCACCTCTCCCCCTCCCCTCCCTTCACCTCTCCCCCCTCCCCTCCCTTCACCTCTCCCGTCTCCCCCCTCCCCTCCCTTCACCTCTCCCCTCTCCCCCTCCCCTCCCTTCACCTCTCCCCTCCCCCCCATCCCTTCACCTCTCCCCCCTCCCCTCGCTTCCCCTCACCCCCCCCCCCCTCGTTTCCCCTCCCCTCTCCCCCCTCACCTCTCCTCTCACAGTGGATCTGTGTGCCATTTATGATGACCAACCCAAACTCCATGGACATCACTCTGACCGCATTCAACGAGACGTTCCAGGCCCCCTGGGTCGGCAAGCTGGAGCTGAGAGACGCGGGGAAGTGGATTGACGACTTCATGGTTCTGGTGAGTGACCCGAAAACACACAGACGCACGTACAGATGTAGGTACACACACACACAAGTATCATAGGTACACACACTAACTTGCGGCTGACGTCGATGTTGATGATGACACTGCTCCCAATTGTGGTTATTGATGAGGTTGCGTTTGTGCCATTGCATGTGGCTGTGCAGGCCAATGCCAGACCCACATGGTTTGCCACATGAAGGGCAGGTGAATTCTCCACCAGAGAGCTGCACCATGGTATAGCCGTGAGGGTCTGTTTTAATCCTCTCTGTACCCAGAGAAGATCTCTGTCTTTGTGCCTTTTCACTGCTGCACAGGGTCTGTTTTTATCCTCTCTGTACCCAGAGAAGATCTCCGTCTTTGTGCCTTTTCACTGCTGCACAGGGTCTGTTTTTATCCTCTCTGTACCCAGAGAAGATCTCCGTCTTTCTGCTGTACTTCAAATCATGTTGCCACCTTACGGATGTCCTTGACTGTCCTTAATAACTCTACAAATAATCATGTATGTGTTTAATGTAGATTATCACATCAGATGTGTTTTCAAATCGATGTAAAGAAATACCATTGGAGTAACAATCACGTGTCATAAATTAAACTAATCTAACTGTTTCGATTGTGGCCATTTTAGTTTTGATAATTTAAACTTATTTTGGACTTTAAATTAATCCCCATAGCTACGATATGACTAGCAGCTATATTTTGGACTGATATACATCCCCAAAAAAACATATTTTTAGTCCCAAAACCATTTAGAAATATATATTTCCAGTATTGATACTTCTTAAAAATACAGAAGATTTATTAACTTGTTCACAAATTTTCTTTGAAATGTTGGCAGACTCACCATGTGGCCGTGACGCAGAGGAATGCAATCCCATTTCCTGATTACAATTGTAGGGGTGTGGCTTATTAAGGCACATTCATTCTACAGTCTTTAATGTGTCGGTAGTGTCATCAAAACTGGGAACAACATTCAGATCAGCATGTTTCCATTTAATAATAGAACAACTCAAGATGATCTATTGAAGTCCCAGTGTTGAAGAATTACAAAAATCATTATTTGTTTTATTGTCAAACAAGAATTTTAGGAGCCATGGTGGGAGACCGCCACCTCCCAATATAAATAGGTACAGTAAATAAACAATGGTGTTGTACTATATTAATTCACCGATGTGTCTGTTATTGCCTTGGAATGGACTAGAATATGTCATGATGTAAAGAAATGACCTAAATGATTTTATATTTTTGTAAATAGTTGTCTTTTTTTTTTACTGGGGAACCACTTCTGTAGAATGACCCATATATTTGTGAAGCATTTTAAAACTGATGTTTCTCAGCCTCTTTCTCCTGATAAGTGTTGATTGTTCCATAGAATTAGAATGAATAGAATAGAACAGTTTACCTGTTAAATTCCCATGGTCAGAGCTTCCAAGCCCATTCTACTCATTCTAGTTCTACGGGTTGTTGTCTCCCTTTGGGGTCTTAGACTTCTGGCCTATCAGCTGTTCTCCTGGTGTCCCACCTCATTAAAAGTATATATTCACTATATTCTCTAAATGACAAAACAGACACCTTTATGAAGGCGTAGGACAATACACATTGGTGTAATTTAATAATGGCCTAGCCCGTTCATTAAAGGCTTTTTAAAATGTCAAACCCACACGAGTGGCTGGACGTGGATTTGTTTACGCCACTTAGCACCTGTTAGTGATGAGATGTTGTGTTCTCAGGCTCTGGGAGGCCTGGCCTATCAGGCCTTCTACCAGAGGATCCTATCAGCGTCGTCCTACACCCAGGCTCAGGTCACCTGCTTCGCCTCCTCAGCTTTCTGCCTGGTGCTGGGCATCCCGTCTGTCTTGGTGGGGGCTGTCGCTGCATCCACAGGTCTCACTCTCACACACTCTCACACTCTCTCACACACACACACACACTCACTCTCTCTCTCTCTCTCACACACACACACACACACACACACACACACACACACACACACACACACACACACACACACACACACACACACACACACACACACACACACACACACACACCTACCTTAGTGAGGGTTTGTGACAGAACAGTATAACTCCACAGGAAGTGTCTGTTTTAATGCAACAAGCCCAAAATGGCCACCCAGTTGTTGCACTAGAAATGGGCCAGTGAGGGTTTGTGAACCTACAATGAAAAGGTGTGTGTTCCGTCACAAACTGGACCAACGACTAATGTTTCTTAATGTGTTGTGTTGTTCAGACTGGAACCTGACTAGCTATGGTTCTCCGACCCCATACGAGCGCGGCCAGGCCGGGTCCATCCTCCCCATCGCCCTGCAGTACCTCACCCCCTCCTACGTCTCCATCATCGGCATCGGGGCCGTCGCTGCCGCCGTGATGTCATCCATGGACTCCGCCCTCCTCAGCTCCGCCTCCATGTTCTCCTCCAACATCTACAAGAATATCATCAGGAATCAGGTCGGAGAACATTACGAAACGTCACTTCAATGTAACTTCAACGTCACAAAACCCATCAGTGGACTTTTTTTAATGACGTTATCGTGACGTTAGAAAGTCCTCCTAAAGGCTCTTAAAACGTCACAAACACCAACAAGTCGTCATAAAACGTCACAGAACCCCCGAAACATCCCCAAATGACCAAACTCAGTCAAACATCAACACCACTAGCATACATTGAGACAGAAAACAGACGTTTATCAATCCAGACTGTTGGCAAAACAACCGCAATCCTGTTATAGCAAGCACTTCTATTTTGACACACTCACATGTATGAAAACACACACACACACACACACACACACACACACACACACACACACACACACACACACACACACACACACACACACACACACACACACACACACACACACACACACACACACACACACACACGTCTCCATTTGGCCCTCATGCTGTTCTAGGAGACAGAGGATACATTTTGGGGGGTTTGAATTAAAATGTATCTTGGGGAAAGATGTTTTTCGTTCCTGTTTTTCTCTGTTGGGGGTCTGAAAACGAGGGCTTTTGATTGGTTAAGAGCATTATGTATAGACAACCTTGTGTTGTGTGGGCAGCTGCATGATATTTACAGCCAATCACTATATTACACATTATACACACATGCCTACTGCCAGATTATCTAACCACTATATTACACATTATACACACATGCCTACTGCCAGATTATCTAACCACTATATTACACATTATACACACATGCCTACTGCCAGATTATCTAACCACTATATTACACATTATACACACACACCTACTGCCGGCTTTGAGAAGTAATGGGGCCTATTCAAAGACTGACTGACTGTCTGTCTGTGTCTCACTGTGTGTTTTGAATGTTGTTTAACACTTTGGTCTTGAACGCTAATTGTTTTCATTCAGTCCGACCGTGGAATGTTACCCACAATGCACTGTACGATGTAGTGCAGCGTTCAAAGATGAACAACTGTAGCTACATTATTCAATGCTGTTAGTGAGGCTCAGTTTAGGGTCAGCTCGTATGAAATACAATGTCACCAGATTGATAAAAAGTCCAAAGAACAGCTAGTAAGAAATAGTGTCACCACTGGATTGATATGTTATGTCAGGACGTTTTCAGTTATCGGGACGTTTTCAGTTATCGGGGCGTTTTCAGTTATCGGGACGTTTTCAGTTATCGGGCCGTTTTCAGTTATCGGGCCGTTTTCAGTTATCGGGCCGTTTTCAGTTATCGGGGCGTTTTCAGTTATCGGGGCGTTTTCAGTTATCGGGGCGTTTTCAGTTATCGGGGCGTTTTCAGTTATCGGGAGGTTTTCAGTTATCGGGGCGTTTTCAGTTATCGGGTGGTTTTCAGTTATCGGGGCGTTTTCAGTTATCGGGGCGTTTTCAGTTATCGGGGCGTTTTCAGTTATCGGGAGGTTTTCAGTTATCGGGGCGTTTTCAGTTATCGGGAGGTTTTCAGTTATCGGGACGTTATCAGGACGTTTTCAGGACGTTATCAGGACGTTATCAGGATGTTTTCAGGACGTTATCAAACAAAGCCCCTTTGGGTCACTCCTTACAGTGGCTACAGTCAGTGGTGGAAAAAGTACCCAACTGTCATACTTGAGTAAAAGTAAAGATACCTTAATAGAAAATGACTCAAGTGAAAGTGAAAGTCACCCAGTAAAAGAATACTAGTATTCTTACTAGTAAAAGTCTAAAAGTATTTGGTTTTAAATATACTTAAGTGTCAAAAGTAAATGTAATTGCTAAAATATACTTAAGTGTCAAAAGTAAATGGTAAAGTATACATCTTCAAGTTCCGTATATTAAGCAAACCAGACGGCACCAGACAGCCAGGGGCTCCAACACTCAGACATCATTTACAATGAAGCATGTGTTTAGTGAGTCCGCCAGATCAGAGGCAGTAGGGACGACCAGGGATGTTCTCTTGATAAGTGTGTTTAGTGAGTCAGCCAGATCAGAGGCAGTAGGGATGACCAGGGATGTTCTCTTGATAAGTGTGTTTAGTGAGTCCGCCAGATCAGAGGCAGTAGGGACGACCAGGGGTGTTCTCTTGATAAGTGTGTTTAGTGAGTCGGCCAGATCAGAGGCAGTAGGGACGACCAGGGATGTTCTCTTGATAAGTGTGTTTAGTGAGTCCTCCAGATCAGAGGCAGTAGGGATGACCAGGGATGTTCTCTTGATAAGTGTGTTTAGTGAGTCGGCCAGATCAGAGGTAAGGGATGACCAGGGGTGTTCTCTTGATAAGTGTGTTTAGTGAGTCGGCCAGATCAGAGGCAGTAGGGATGACCAGGGATGTTCTCTTGATAAGTGTGTTTAGTGAGTCGGCCAGATCAGAGGCAGTAGGGATGACCAGGGATGTTCTCTTGATAAGTGTGTTTAGTGAGTCGGCCAGATCAGAGGCAGTAGGGATGACCAGGGATGTTCTCTTGATAAGTGTGTTTAGTGAGTCGGCCAGATCAGAGGCAGTAGGGATGACCAGGGGTGTTCTCTTGATAAGTGTGTTTAGTGAGTCGGCCAGATCAGAGGCAGTAGGGATGACCAGGGGTGTTCTCTTGATAAGTGTGTTTAGTGAGTCGGCCAGATCAGAGGCAGTAGGGATGACCAGGGGTGTTCTCTTGATAAGTGTGTTTAGTGAGTCGGCCAGATCAGAGGCAGTAGGGACGACCAGGGATGTTCTCTTGATAAGTGTGTGAATTAGAAAAACATTCTGTCTTGCTAGCCATTCAAAATGTAACGAGTACTAGTGAGTGTCAGGGAAAATGTAAGAAGTAAAAAGTACAACATTTTCTTTAGGAATGTAGTGAAGTAAAAGTAAAGTACAGTTATAAAAAGTAAAATACAGTTACCCCAAAAAACTACTTAAGTAGTACTTTCAAGTATATTTACACCACTGGCTACAATATATATATATATATAACAAAATACTAAGTGTATAGTCCTTCTGATGTTCTCTTTAGAGTTCCTGTCCTTGAACTCTGAAGAGAACAACCTAATATTTAACATTGTATTCTCTCTATAGTCTGCCAGGTAAACATGTGAATCAGCTGTATTGTCACAACTTTGCTGACCTCAACAGTAGTTGTGCGTGGCTAAAATCACTGGAGAAGCCAATCCAGAAAAAAAACTGTGATATAAAGCCGAGACAATAAGACACAGCGGCAGAATAAATTCAACCACACCTTTGTATCATCACAAAACCAGAGAGCAACATCTATCCTGTAAAGTCCACAAAACATACTACATGTAACAAACAGTTACATGACCTACAGCATGGTCAAGCAAGGTCATGTTTCTGACATCTTCTGACTACTAACCAACTATTGATTTAGAACCACAGAGTTACAGCAAGTCACAAAGACAACAGGAGCTGCCTCCACTATTCCAGCACCATTTCAACTTCAACATTTCAACATCATCAAATCACCTCTGCTTAGTCTAATACAGTGACAACTAAAATATACCAAAAACTATTTAGTCCAATCAATGTAAGCTAAATATGACGTGGCTGTCCATCACAGGTGGTTTGTGGCACCTTAATTGGGGAGGATGAGCTTGTGGTAATGGCTGGAGCAGAATCAGTGGAATGGTATCAAATACATGGTTTCCATGGTTTCCAGGTGTTTGATCCTATTCCATTCGCTATGTTCCAGACATTATTATGAGCCGTCCTCCCCTCAGCAGCCTCCTCTGCTGTCCATGGTACTGATTTATGTGTGCGCTCAAGTAGAAAAGACATGTTGACACCCTACTTGTAGAGAAATGTCATCCTCCTCTTCACCTCTCACCCTCTTTCATCAACAACACAATCACTGTACTTGTACACAGCCAATCTGTAAATAGCACACCCGACTACCTCATCCCCATATTATTACGTACACTCTTGCACCCCAGTATCTCTACTTGCACATCATCATCTATCACTCCAGTATTAAGGCTAAATTGTCATTAGTATCGCATCTAGGGCCTATTTATTGCCTACCTCCCTACTCTTCTACATTTGCACACACTGTACATAGATTTTTCTATTTTTCATTTATTTTGTGTTATTGACTTTACGTTTGTTTATGTGTAACTCTGTGTTGTTGTTTTTGTCACACTGCTTTGCTTTATCTTGGCCAGGTCACAGTTGTAAATGAGAACTTGTTCTTAACTGGCCTACCTGGTTAAACAAAGGTGAAATAGAAATGTAAAAAAACAATGGGATGCAACAATTCAAGTTCTGTCAATGACATCTGGCTTCTGATGTGATGTGATTGGTCAAAGCCAACTCCAAACTGGCTTCCCTTTAGACTTTTTTTTGGAGAGCCAGGACCATTCACAGCTGAGCTCATTCAATTTAACTCAACGCTGATTGGCTATTATTTTTATCAAGGGAGAGCAAATGTTCGCTGGCTTCCCTTGCATTCAATGCTACGGGCGTAAACAACATCCTCCTCTTTCTGACCAGACAGCATCGTCCTCTTTCTGACCAGACAGCATCATCCTCTTTCTGACCAGACAGCATCGTCCTCTTTCTGACCAGACAGCATCGTCCTCTTTCTGACCAGACAGCATCCTCCTCTTTCTGACCAGACAGCATCCTCCTCTTTCTGACCAGACAGCATCCTCCTCTTTCTGACCAGACAGCATCGTCCTCTTTCTGACCAGACAGCATCGTCCTCTTTCTGACCAGACAGCATCGTCCTCTTTCTGACCAGACAGCATCGTCCTCTTTCTGACCAGACAGCATCGTCCTCTTTCTGACCAGACAGCATCCTCCTCTTTCTGACCAGACAGCATCCTCCTCTTTCTGACCAGACAGCATCCTCCTCTTTCTGACCAGACAGCATCCTCTTCTTTCTGACCAGACAGCATCGTCCTCTTTCTGACCAGACAGCATCGTCCTCTTTCTGACCAGACTGCATCGTCCTCTTTCTGACCAGACAGCATCGTCCTCTTTCTGACCAGACAGCATCGTCCTCTTTCTGACCAGACAGCATCCTCCTCTTTCTGACCAGACAGCATCATACTCTTTCTGACCAGACAGCATCCTCCTCTTTCTGACCAGACAGCATCCTCCTCTTTCTGACCAGACAGCATCGTACTCTTTCTGACCAGACAGCATCATCCTCTTTCTGACCAGACAGCATCATCCTCTTTCTGACCAGAGGGCATCAGATGGATGGGTTACACATACAGGGGCGTGGTTTCCTTCACTTGGATGCTTTCTCCAGTGAGATACATTTCCTTAAATTCGGAAGAGGCTGAACACACAGAGAGACGAAAGATACATTATATTATATGATATTTTTTTCTTGGTCATTTTTGGGGTGAAAGCTTGGCTTGGCATCCATGAATACACACCACTGGACATGAATATTATCAGTCACTCAGATCCCCCCAACATATACGGACTATAAAAAGGTACACATGCGCATGTTTGCATACACGAAGGATCTTACAAACTTCTTATTTAACCTCTAGGCAGAGAGAGGCAGTGGGTGATAGTCATTTCTTGTGTTTCTCCTAACCACTGTGCCTCCATCTTGGATCTGTCTTGATCTGTGCTGACTACTGTGCCTCCATCTTGTGTCTATCTCTCCTCCAGGCCTCAGACAGGGAGATGCAGTGGGTGATCCGTACCTCGGTGGTGGTGTGTGGCCTGGCGGGGACGGCCCTGACCTTCCTGGATAACAGTGTTCTGGTTTTCTGGCTGGTGGGCGTTGACATGTCCTACACCATCATGTTCCCACAGCTTGTCTGTGTCCTCTTCTTCAAGGTAGGGGTGGATGAGTAGCACAGGAGGCTGCTGAGGGGAGGACGGCTCATAATATTGGCCGAATCGGAGCAAACGGAATGGCATCAAACACCTGGAAACCATGGAAACCATGTGTTAGATACCGTTCCACCTATTCCGCTCCAGCCATTATCACCAGCACGTCCTCCCCAATTATAGTGCCACCAGCCTCCTGTGGTGGACGTGTGTGGAGATTATTTGTGAATTCTGCATGTCACGATATCCATCTACAGTATCTATTCATCTATCTAGTGATTCGTTCATTCGTTCCGCTAGGTGTCCAACGGTTACGGTGCCAGTGTGGGGTATGTCCTAGCGTTGGTCCTCCGTATCCTGAGTGGGGAACCCCTCATCAACCTTCCCCCTGTCATCCACTTCCCTGGGTTCAGGAAGGACGCGGAGGGCGTGATGACCCAGTTCTTCCCGTTCCGTACCACCATCATGCTGACGTCTCTCTGCTCCATCCTCATCACCTCCTGCGTCACCTCCGTCATCTTTAACAAGGGGCTGCTGTTGGAGAGGCGGGACGTGTTTCAGATCAAGAGGTCGCAGGCCAAAGTGACGGCGCTGACCAAGCTTAAGAAAGAGGAGAGTAAAAAGGACTACGCGAAGGCCAAGGAGGCGGTGGTGAACAAACAGCTTCTGGACACCAGCTGCTGAACAGGGGAGAACGATGGAAACTGAGGACGGCCATATTGAGGCAAAGGGTTTCGTTGGTCGGGCGGACATTTTGTGTTTCTGCTGAGGACTCGGTAGGATTTGGAGACGCGAGGATGGTCGAAAACACGCAACAACAACAACAAAAATAACCCCCATTATGACATCATGTGGTCATAAAACATTGTGTTGCTGGTAAAAATGACCAGACACTTGGCAGTTTCCAGTGACCCGGGTTAATTAGACAAAAGCAATGTCGCAAAGAAAAACGGCAGCTCTACGCAAAACATTCTAATGAACGACAACATTTCCTTTTCCACAGAGGTGGAGTTTTATTTTGTCTGACTTTCTTTATTGAGACAAATGATCGAAATTATCGTGTTTTTCTAATAAACGATGATTGCTGAATACTTTTGAAGGTACGCGGGGCACGTGATGTCATCACATCACTATAAAGCAGTTTATACCCCACAGTTCATTCTAAATGCCGACTGCTTGCTAAATCTATTTCTAAACTATAAAAGAAAATACTGTTTCTTTGCAGGACAAGGATTGTCTTGACTTTCAAGAAAGCCTGAATTGCTTTGCTTTGCTTTGCTGATTGGCTGAATGCAAGTTTCACCATCTTAGCCCCTACACCCTAGACGTCAAACTCATTCTACGGAGGGCAGAGTGTCTGCAGGTTTTCGCTCCTTGTACTTGATTGATGAATTAAGGTCACTAATTAGTAAGGAATTCCCCTCACCTGGTTTTCGAGGGCTTAATTGAAAGGAAAAACCTAAAACCAGCAGACAACTAGGCCCTTCATGGAATGAGTTTGACACCCCTCTCCTAGACACTCCTATGGATCTCATATAAGAGTCACGGTAACGCTTTCATCTTGCCTTTTTACGATTGGCTGGGTGGAACTGTTTCCCTATTGCTTCCACCAATCAGATCCTCTCAGATCTACAGTAGTGGCCAGGAGGGAGGGGCTACAGTGCCTGATTTGGAATTCAGAATGTTTGAGTGACAGTTGTAGAAGGGGTCTATTATATAGTTCCCTTGATTTCATTGGAAATACATTTTTCACTTTACCTGATGTTGACTGTATCAGGAAGCGACACCATACGGGTGTGTATATATATATATAGCACCAGTCAGACGTTTTGGACACACCTCCTCATTCAAGGGTTTTTCCTTTATTTTTACTATTTTCTACATTGTAGAATAATAGTGAAGACGTCAAAACTATGGAATAACACATATGGGATCATATATATTCTTCAAAGTAGCCACCCTTTGCCTTGATGACAGCTTTGCACACTCTAGGCATTCTCTCAACCAGCTTCATGAGGTAGTCACCTGGAATGCATTTCAATTAACAGGTGTGCCTTGAGGCAGTCTATACTATGCTATTAACAAGGATCCAGTTTCCGATTAACTTAGCCTTAAGATGCTTTTTTGGGACACCGGCTCCTGGACCCAAAGGGCTCTGGTCTAAAGTAGTACACTACATAGTGTATAGGGTGCCTTTTGGGACGCAACCAGTAAGACCAGACATGCAGTTGCTAGTTATTGAATGTGTTTAGTTTCCCTGCGACATGAACAGAACTGATACAGCACTAAGGACCCTGCGGCCGGACGGACAACCAGGCCTCTTTTTATACGTGTGAATTGTGATTTGTAATATACTCTTGTACTGTACAGTCTTCGCTTTAGATATTATGAAGTATATATTATATACTGCTTTATCAAAGAGCAACATGTAGCCAAAGAGTTGGAAAGAACTGTTCTGTTGCAAAACGTTTCTTAAAATGGAAGCAAATGAAACGGGGAGGGACTTATAACTGAATTTGTCCAATATAAACTATTTTTAGTTTCAACACATTCAGTTTGCAACAGAATCGGTGGAATAAAAACACCTCCGATTGTGAGCTAGAATGTGTGAAAGGTGTTAGGTTTATGTTGTACCTCCAGGGTCGTGTTCACTAGGCACCAAACGGACTGAAACAGGGAAGGACTACCTGGACTTGTCCAATAAGAAACCCTCATTTTTCATTGTGTGTTGCAAAACCCTATCCATTTCGTGTCCTAATGAATACCACCCAGTTATGTAGTTGAATGTAGAAACAGCGGTTGTATTCTGTGCAGCAGTATGGAGGCTTTAATCAGTGGGGGAAGACTGGAGAGCTGTAGCTAGAGATGTAACTATGCAACTTGAGATGTGATTGAGAATCATCCCCATTTCCAGCTTGAGCTACTCAGAAACAGACTTTTCCTCACAGGAACATACAATGAACAAAAATATAAACGCAACATGTAAAGTGTTGGTCCTGTGTTTCATGAGCTGAAATAAAAATTAAATCCCAGAAATGTTCCATACATACAATAAGCTTACCTTAAATTGTGCACAAATTTGTTTATATCCCTGTTAGTGAGCATTTTGCCTTTGCTAAAATAATCCAGCCACCTGACAGGTGTGGCATATCAAGAAGCTGATTAAACAGAATACTCATTACACAGGTGCACCTTGTTCTGGGGACAATACAAGGCCACTAAATGTACAGTTTTGTCACAACACAATGCCACAGATGTCTCAAGGGAGCGTGCAATTGGCATGCTGACTGCAGGGATGCCCACCAGAGCTGTTGCCCGTGAATTACATTTCTCTATAAGCTGCCACCGCCATTTTAGAGAATTTGGCAGTGCGTTCAACCTACTCAACCACAGAACACATGTAACCATGCCAGCTCAGGACCTCCACACTCAGCCTCTTCACCGCTGGGATCATCTGATTGGTGCTAAGGAGAATTTGTCTGTAATTTTAAGCCCTTGTGGGTAAAAACTCAATTTGATTGGCTGCCCTCCCAGGCCCACCTATTGCTGCACCCCTGCCATTATGTGAAATCCATAGATTTGGGCCTGAAGAATTTCAATTGGATGATTTCCTAATATGAACTGTAACAGTCTTTGCATTTGAGTTGATATTTTTGTTCAGTATCAAGTGAGATTCTGGAACATTTCCAGCTATTAGATTTCTAGGTTCTAATCTAGCACAAAGAAAAGAAAGTGGGCAACATCACATTTTGGAAACCTGAACTCAATTACAATAAAATCTGTCTTAGGGACCTGGCTAATCATGATTACCCAATATTAACTACATCTAGTTCTCCCTCTCATACCATGTGGTCTATGTAATACAGAGGTTATGCAAGGTTGTACATTGTAAATCCAAGTGTTTGTTCAGTCCCGTGAATAAAGGTTGAATTAAAACTACGCATGTCATTCTTAACTGGATCTGTGTTCCCTTGTCCGGTCAGTGAGTGATTACAACCTGTGAAACAAAGCGTGTCTTTAGTTGTAATGTGTCACTTACAGCCATCAATTATATGAGGGTCAAGTGGAAAACTGCACAAAGTCAGTGGGAATTAAAAATCAGATGAATGCTGCAGTCACAGGCTGGCTAAATAAAAATTGTAAGAACAATTATTAGCAAGAGACCTGATTAGTAAATAGACCAATTGGTGGTGGGGGGTCCGAAACAGCGTAGTAGACATGCCTTAAAATGAACACAAGCTCAGTCAAGATTAATTGAACAAATGTCAGCAACACATTGATTAGTCTACATGGCTTTTATTAAATCAGTGACTCAGGCAGCCATGAGGATCCATTCCAGAAGGGAGAGTTCAGGTTTGAGAGACAGTCCCTCTGGGATGTAGCTTGTGAGTGAGGAATGATGACAGCAGCCATTTTAGGATTCCACCTGCTTCTCCTGGTCAATGACTGTAGGTGAGAAGAATGGCTTAAACAGACATCAATAGAGAATTGTGACATCGATGCTAACGTGACAAAGTTAACCACCTCAAAATCACCCAAATTCAAGATGGATTACCCATCAGAGTGCCTTATTTCAGGGTCTAGTAGTCCTAGTTGCAGGCATTGTTGCCATCAGATTTCATAATAAATCCAGTGGCTACTAAGGCATTGTATTTACCCTCTTTGGTAGGTAGAGTGTTCTTCTCCTCAGTCTCAGTCTTCTTCAGTTTAGTCTTGTCAAACTGAGCAATCTCACTCACATCTGGTTTGTCTGCCATTGTTGACTTGGGTTCTAATGAAACAGATTGGTGTTAGATAAACAGCCAACGGCATGCCAATACCATAAAGTTTACAGACTTGATGTGGAGTAACACTATTAGGCCTAACATTCTACTGAAGTCATACACCTGCTGACAGTCTCTAAAACATAAGCAACTGAAACGCAAGCAAAGGCCTACCTTGAACCTCCACAGGTACTGCACTACACAAACTGGTTTGTAAATAAGGAATGAATAAACAAGTTCATTTCCGGAATCTATTTATGGGAATGGAAACAAACGCTGATTACTAGCAGGAGGGGCCTTCTAATTAAGTGGTGGCACCTGTGTTCATTCACCAGTTTGACATCAAATTAGCATAATTGGATAGGCTACTGTGGAACACCGAATGAAGTGAACACCCAACTGTAGGATTTTGAATTAACAGAAAAAACTGTTCTGTCACCTGTAATTTATTATAAAAACCATGCCACTTTTTCTCAAGCTCATTTGATCGACGATGCGGTTTTGTTTACATCAAAATTCAAAAGATAGATAATAAACTGCACGTGTCTTTAAAATTGACCAGAGCCAATCAGAAGGCACGCCTAAGAGTTGGCTCGGATTCGTAACGCGGCTGAATACGGAAAGAACAGAACTGGAGATTCCGTGTGAGAGCAGAAAGTCAAGACGTAAAGGTGACCAAAAGAATCCCCTGTTAAGTGTACATTTGTTACAACGAATGTAACTGTTTGATTTGGCGACTGTTGGGTTTAAAACCGCGGCGTGAAACATTTATTCAGTCAGAGCACCTTGTGTTGTTGTGTGTTTGTTGTCATTGTCAGTATAATATCAACACGACTGTATTTACAACAGTCTGTATACAGTCATAACATCATCATGCCCAGTCGTCATTCTCGAGCTGGTATTGACATGACTTCTATGTTACTGACTTCACTGTAGAATATTTGGCTACATGTCATGTTGGAATAGCAAACAATAAGAGTAGCAAACAAAAATCCAGCTAGCTGACCAAAGATGGTATATAGCTACTGTAACAGTATTATCCAGCTAGCTGATCAAAGATGGTATATAGCTACTGTATCAGTATTATCCAGCTAGCTGATCAAAGATGGTATATAGCTACTGTATCAGTATTATCCAGCTAGCTGATCAAAGATGGTATATAGCTACTGTATCAGTATTATCCAGCTAGCTGATCAAAGATGGTATATAGCTACTGTATCAGTATTATCCAGCTAGCTGATCAAAGATGGTATATAGCTACTGTATCAGTATTATCCAGCTAGCTGACCAAAGATGGTATATAGCTACTGTATCAGTATTATCCAGCTAGCTGATCAAAGATGGTATATAGCTACTGTATCAGTATTATCCAGCTAGCTGATCAAAGATGGTATATAGCTACTGTATCAGTATTATCCAGCTAGCTGATCAAAGATGGTATATAGCTACTGTATCAGTATTATCCAGCTAGCTGATCAAAGATGGTATATAGCTACTGTATCAGTATTATCCAGCTAGCTGACCAAAGATGGTATATAGCTACTGTATCAGTATTATGACCATGATGGTAATAAATCTTGGATACAGTAATGACACTGTCCATCATTTGGTATTATAGAAGTAGTTGCTTATCTAGGCTGTAGACTACACCTCTAGTCAGTTGAGTACTTCAGCAATTATGTACAGCGTGTCCTCCTGTCAACTGCACATTTACCACCTCATAAGTGAAGACAGGGTCTATGTTAGCCAGCAGATCCGACCCGCTTGCTTACAGCTCCACTAGGGTCGGACAGACTCCCTGTGTAGATTAAGACTACTGCGGAGCCCGTCCGACCCAAGTGCAGCAGTAAAACAGCTTGTCTGATCGGCTGGGTGTGTGTGTGTCAGAGATTATACGCCTATCATAGAGAAGGACAGAATAACTGGTAGAAGAATAGGCTGTAGCTAAATACAGAACAGTACATCCCTTAGGTTATCTGTGTGTGTGTGTGTGTGTGTGTGTGTGTGTGTGTGTGTGTGTGTGTGTGTGTGTGTGTGTGTGTGTGTGTGTGTGTGTGTGTGTGTGTGAGAGAGAGGCTTTGTATGAGCACATTGTTTGTACAGGTCTAGCAGGCCAGTGTGTGTACTGTGTACTTTTGCATGCAGTCAACAGGACACAGGTATTGGTTGGCTCTCTCTCTCTCTCCAGTGTTTTTCCACTGTGATGTTTACAGAGACACAGACACTGCTGCAGTGTGTCTCAAAAGAAGGACCCCCACCTTATGACCCCTTCAGGACTGTCTAGGGGGAGTTTAAGCAACTGTTGTGTTCTCTATTCCAGAATTAGCAGCACTGTGATGTCATTAGATAGAATTGTTTGGAATATTCCACATAAAGACAGCATACTGTTTGGTATTTATTTGTCCATATGCCTCCCAACTAGTCAACTAACGATCATCCTATTGATTAGTTTAACCAGGTTTGTTAGTGCTGGGCTAGAACAAAATGTTGTTCTCTGGGTTCAAGGTTGAAGAAGAATGAAATGACAGTCTTACATAGGCCTGACAGCAGGTCGCTCCATTCTCACATGTTGTTTTAATTGTCCCCTTCCTGTGGGCCAATGGAGGATTATCAGATGGTTCTAAACAATAGTCCTCTGTTTCTTCACCTCAGCTCTGGGCCCACCAACACACACACACACACTGAGGGATTGATGCCGTACGTATGACCTGCTTGGATATCAGCAGAGGAGGTTACAGAGAAAACAGAGAGTATCGGGCGTGCCAAGATCATAGACTACAGAAAACAGAGAGAGTATCGGGCATGCCAAGATCATAGACTACAGAAAACAGAGAGAGTATCGGGCATGCCAAGATCATAGACTACAGAAAACAGAGAGTATTGGGCATGCCAAGATCATAGACTACAGAAAACAGAGAGTATCGGGCATGCCAAGATCATAGACTACAGAAAACAGAGAGTATCGGGCATGCCAAGATCATAGACTACAGAAAACAGAGAGAGTATCGGGCATGCCAAGATCATAGACTACAGAAAACAGAGAGAGTATCGGGCATGCCAAGATCATAGACTACAGAAAACAGAGAGAGTATCGGGCATGCCAAGATCATAGACTACAGAAAACAGAGAGAGTATCGGGCATGCCAAGATCATAGACTACAGAAAACAAAGAAAGGATCTGGTGTGCCAAGATCATAGGCTAGGACCTGACATATGCAAGGATGATCAGTGTGTATGTAGCCTACGTATAAACGGGTGTGTTGAGACGTGTGTGTTAAGTGCATATTGTACTCGTGTGTGTGTGTGTGTGAGAGAGACTACAAATCAAAGGAGGTTGGTGGCACCTTAACTGGGCAGGATGTGCTTGTGGTAATGACTGGAGCGGAATCAGTTGACTGGGGTCAAATACATTAAACATGATTCCAATGTGTTTGATGCCGTTCTATTTGCTCTGTTCCATCCATTATTATGAGCCGTCCTCCCCTCTACAGCCTCCTGTGGAAGAAATGTAAGTCCGGGCATCGTTGAGAGGAGGAAGGTCTGGGCAGGTGGGGGAGTCTCCCTTCTTTGTTTTGGTTGTTTACTGATTCGTTCTATCTAGGCTCCCTTCAGTTCCTTCTAAATATCTGCTCTTCTATCTCATGTGTCTATATGTCTGTCTGTGTCTGTCACTCCCTGTTCATCTCCACCATAGCTGTGTCAGCGTTCTACAAGTAGCTGTGTCAGCGTTCTACAAGTAGCTGTGTCAGCGTTCTACAAGTAGCTGTGTCAACGTTCTACAAGTAGCTGTGTCAGCGTTCTACAAGTAGCTGTGTCAGCGTTCTACAAGTAGCTGTGTCAGCGTTCTACAAGTAGCTGTGTCAGCGTTCTACAAGTAGCTGTGTCAGCGTTCTACAAGTAGCTGTGTCAGCGTTCTACAAGTAGCTGTGTCAGCGTTCTACAAGTAGCTGTGTCAGCGTTCTACAAGTAGCTGTGTCAGCGTTCTACAAGTAGCTGTGTCAGCGTTCTACAAGTAGCTGTGTCAACGTTCTACAAGTAGCTGTGTCAGCGTTCTTCAAGTAGCTGTATGATGTTCTACAAGTAGCTGTATGATGTTCTACAAGTAGCTGTGTCAGCGTTCTGCAAGTAGCTGTATGATGTTCTACAAGTAGCTGTATGATGTTCTACAAGTAGCTGTATGATGTTCTGAAAGGAGGACCATCTTTTGGCACCAGAGTGCTGATGTCTGTTGTGCTGCTGTTGAATGGGGCCCGTTTTCCTGTCCTTCTCCACCCTCTCCGTCCTCCTCTCTCCTCCCTCCTCTCTCTCCTCCCTTCTCCTCTCTCTCCTCCTTTTCCCCTTCTGTCTTCTCCTCAGATAAAATACAGCTTCTTATCTTAATCCCTGGGACACACCCAGTGTACCATGGTCACACACAGACAGACACACACAGACAGACAGACAGACAGACAGACAGACAGACAGACAGACACACAGACACACAGACACACAGACACACAGACACACAGATGCCCGCTAGGAGCAGTGAGTTGAGTCCTAAGGCCAACATGTTGACATATCGATGTGTTTCTGAGCCTGTCTGGCAGATTGGCAGACGATAGAGCGTTGTCAGCCAGCCCTCTGCCGTACTGCTGTGTGCTGCCGTACTGCTGTGTGCTGCCGTACTGCTGTGTGCTGCCGTACTGCTGTGTGCGTGCGGCCAGGCGTGCGGGTGTTATTCTGACATTCAGCCCTAAGCCAATGTGTTCCTATGACTCAACAAGCACCAGTTGACTGCCTTCACCTCCTCTGTCACCATATCAGCTCACACACACACACACACACACACACACACACACACACACACACACACACACACACACACACATTAGGTCTGCCAAGTGTCACAATGGCTTCATACCTTATTCCAATAAAAGGTGTGGCGGCACATTATAAAAAACAGGATATTTATTTATATATATATATATTTCCTTAATCCTTTGAGGTTAGTTTGTCTATATTTACAATGGCTCACTTCAAAAACACTAGATGTAGCCTTCTGTATTTCCTCCTTAATAGTGCGACATTTTGGCAATTAATAAACCCTTTTCCTACTTACCCAGAGTCAGATTAACTCATAACATTAATAAACCCTTTCCCTATTTACCCAGAGTCAGATTAACTCATAACATTAATAACCCTTTCCCTATTTACCCAGAGTCAGATTAACTCATAATATTAATAACCCTTTTCCTACTTACCCAGAGTCAGATTAACTCATAACATTAATAAACCCTTTTCCTACTTACCCAGAGTCAGATTAACTCATAACATTATTAACCCTTTCCCTACTTACCCAGAGTCAGATTAACTCATAACATTAATAACCCTTTCCCTACTTACCCAGAGTCAGATTAACTCATAACATTATTAAACCCTTTTCCTATTTACCCAGAGTCAGATTAACTCATAACATTATTAAACCCTTTTCCTATTTACCCAGAGTCAGATTAACTCATAACATTAATAACCCTTTTCCTACTTACCCAGAGTCAGATTAACTCATAACATTATTAAACCCTTTTCCTATTTACCCAGAGTCAGATTAACTCATAACATTATTAAACCCTTTTCCTACTTACCCAGAGTCAGATTAACTCATAACATTATTAAACCCTTTTCCTATTTACCCAGAGTCAGATTAACTCATAACATTATTAAACCCTTTTCCTATTTACCCAGAGTCAGATTAACTCATAACATTATTAAACCCTTTCCCTACTTACCCAGAGTCAGATTAACTCATAACATTATTAAACCCTTTCCCTACTTACCCAGAGTCAGATTAACTCATAACATTAATAACCCTTTTCCTACTTACCCAGAGTCAGGGGGTACCGGTACAGAGTCAATATGGAGGCTATATACAGGGGGTACCGGTACAGAGTCAATATGGAGGCTATATACAGGGGGTACCGGTACAGAGTCAATGTGGAGGCTATATACAGGGGGTACCGGTACAGTCAATGTGGAGGCTATATACAGGGGGTACCGGTACAGAGTCAATGTGGAGGCTATATACAGGGGTACTGGTACAGAGTCAATGTGGAGGCTATATACAGGGGGTACCGGTACAGTCAATGTGGAGGCTATATACAGGGGGTACCGGTACAGAGTCAATGTGGAGGCTATATACAGGGGGTACCGGTACAGAGTCAATGTGGAGGCTATATACAGGGGGTACCGGTACAGAGTCAATGTGGAGACTATATACAGGGGGTACCGGTACAGAGTCAATGTGGAAGCTATATACAGGGGTACCGGTACAGAGTCAATGTGGAGGCTATATACAGGGGTACCGGTACAGAGTCAATGTGGAGACTATATACAGGGGGCACCGGTACAGAGTCAATGTGGAGACTATATACAGGGGTACCGGTACAGAGTCAATGTGGAGGCTATATACAGGGGGTACCGGTACAGAGTCAATGTGGAGGCTATATACAGGAGGTACCGGTACAGAGTCAATGTGGAGGCTATATACAGGGGTACCGGTACAGAGTCAATGTGGAGACTATATACAGGGGTACCGGTACAGAGTCAATGTGGAGGCTATATACAGGGGTACCGGTACAGAGTCAATGTGGAGACTATATACAGGGGGTACCGGTACAGAGTCAATGTGGAGGCTATATACAGGGGTACCGGTACAGAGTCAATGTGGAGGCTATATACAGGGGTACCGGTACAGAGTCAATGTGGAGACTATATACAGGGGGTACCGGTACAGAGTCAATGTGGAGGCTATATACAGGGGTACCGGTACAGAGTCAATGTGGAGACTATATACAGGAGGTACCGGTACAGAGTCAATGTGGAGACTATATACAGGGGGCACCGGTTAGTCGATGCAACTGAGGCAATATGAACATGTAGGTAGAGTTATTAAAGTGACTCCAGGTAGCAGGAACAGCTAGCAGGTGCACTGTCCCTTTAGCATGTTGTTTATGAGGAGGACAGTCATTTTGTATCAGAGTTAAGGAAGTGGATGTGGTCTCATAAATTAAAGGGATGTCTGATCCACAGTAACAATAGCCTGTTGCCAGATCTGTTTGTGCTGTGTTGCCAATTCCTACTGTGGTTATTGACACCATAAGGAGAAGGCACACACAGATCTGGGACCAGGCTACAGAACGTAACACTACCTGGTGTGGTTAGAGTTCAACCCAGTTCTCTGCTCTGATAAATGAGGACTTCATGTGACTTGATATGCTGTGACAAATGTATTTTTAAATGTCCCCAGTCTGCAACATGTGAGAGTCTGTTAGTCAGTTTGTAACCTGTGGGAACACAGATGTCACCATAGGAGTTGTATCTTGTTGACTGTGGCTGGCTGACATGCCAATTACAGTCATTTAGAGAACTTTTTACCCAGAGTACATAGAGTTCTGAAGCCTTTCTGTATTTCAGCACCTCTTCTTACCACAGACACTCCATGAAGTTACACACCAACACACACCACAAAGTTACCCTCCTACTCTTCTAACATCCATCCTTGAGACGGGCTATATTTCAGTGTGTCTTGTCACCCACCTAGACATTCCTTAACGTTACCCTGGCTCCTACCTGCTTAACCTATTTTAGTAGGCTAGTGTGTGTGTGTGATCTCTGGGGGAAGTTGAACCCACAACCATGGCACTAGTCTTCTAAATTCTAACCTTCAGTCAGGGTGTATTTTTGTGTCTTACTACCACAGTGGCCCTCATACAGTGTGTGTTATGTGTTTGTTATGTGTGTGTCTTGCCACAGTCACCCTATCTAACCCTCCTGCTCTTCTATCTGTGGCCTTTCAACCAACCAGACACACTGGCCTTTCAACCAACCAGACACACTGGCCTTTCAACCAACCAGACACACTGGCCTTTCAACCAACCAGACACACTGGCCTTTCAACCAACCAGATTCACTGGCTTTTTCTCACTGGCCTTTCAACCAACCAGATTCACTGGCCTTTCAACCAACCAGATTCACTGGCTTTTTCTCACTGGCCTTTCAACCAACCAGACACACTGGCCTTTCAACCAACCAGATACACTGGCCTTTCAACCAACCAGATTCACTGGCCTTTCAACCAACCAGATTCACTGGCCTTTCAACCAACCAGATACACTGGCCTTTCAACCAACCAGATACACTGGCCTTTCAACCAACCAGATACACTGGCCTTTCAACCAACCAGACACACTGGCCTTTCAACCAACCAGATACACTGGCCTTTCAACCAACCAGACACACTGGCCTTTCAACCAACCAGACACACTGGCCTTTCAACCAACCAGATACACTGGCCTTTCAACCAACCAGATACACTGGCCTTTCAACCAACCAGACACACTGGCCTTTCAACCAACCAGATACACTAGCCTTTCAGCCAACCAGATACACTGGCCTTTCAACCAACCAGACACACTGGCCTTTCAACCAACCAGTCACACTGGCCTTTCAACCAACCAGACACACTGGCCTTTCAACCAACCAGACACACTGGCCTTTCAACCAACCAGACACACTGGCCTTTCAACCAACCAGACACACTGGCCTTTCAACCAACCAGACACACTGGCCTTACAACCAACCAGACACACTGGCCTTTCAACCAACCAGACACACTGGCCTTTCAACCAACCAGACACACTGGCCTTTCAACCAACCAGACACACTGGCCTTTCAACCAGCCAGACACACTGGCCTTTCAACCAACCAGACACACTGGCCTTTCAACCAACCAGATACACTGGCCTTTCAACCAACCAGACACACTGGCCTTTCAACCAACCAGACACACTGGCCTTTCAACCAACCAGACACACTGGCCTTTCAACCAACCAGACACACTGGCCTTTCAACCAACCAGACACACTGGCCTTTCAACCAACCAGACACACTGGCCTTTCAACCAACCAGACACACTGGCCTTTCAACCAACCAGATACACTGTGTGAAACTCACACTTACACAAGCCTTTTTCTTTCCCACCACTCAAATGTTTTCCCTCAGCGATTGAAACCCAACCCAACCATGGTTATAGAAGCCCCCCCCCCCCAACCCAACCATGGTTATAGAAGCCCCCCCCACAACCCAACCATGGTTATAGAAGCCCCCCCCCAACCCAACCATGGTTATAGAAGCCCCCCCTGAGGTTTCTCTACCACAGTTGGCTCCCTGTCCTCAACCTGCTGGGTGCTTTGAACAGAGGAAAATTACCAGGTCTGATGACATGGCCTAGCCCCACACACACACACACACACACACACACACACACACACTGAGGACACCCAGCCAGGTGGTAAACAACTCAAATGATGTTGTGCTAGTGTTGGCGTGCCACCAGTTTTGATCAACTTGGCTGACGGATTAGCATCCTCGCTAACCCTGGCTGTTCACCTTTGTGCTCCAGCTAAATAAAGGTATTGACATTTTAGCTGGACGTGGTGATGGACTGTCAGAGTCAGGTGAAAAGCCTGGCTGAAATGCAGTTCAGTCTACCAGTATGTACAGGAGGAGGGCTTGAATGCCAATCCTATATCGTACACTTGTAATACTAAATATGAAGTCATATTGTATGATACGTTTGTAACAGATACATTGATCTTTTACCACATCGTGTTCAAACTCTGGTGTATCATACGTGTCTTTGTCTTTCTTCACTTGCATTGATCTCAATGGGAGACGAGATGAAAATGGTACTGAAGTGGACGTCTAGGATTCGCCCCTTAATGCACCTTGGTTAGAGAGCACGGTGGCACCTTGGTTAGAGAGCACGGTGGCACCTTGGTTAGAGAGCACGGTGGCACCTTGGTTGGAGAGCACCGTGGCACCTTGGTTAGAGAGCACCGTGGCACCTTGGTTAGAGAGCACGGTGGTGACACCTTGGTTAGAGAGCACGGTGGCACCTTGGTTAGAGAGCACGGTGGCACCTTGGTTAGAGAGCACGGTGGCACCTTGGTTAGAGAGCACCGTGGCACCTTGGTTAGAGAGCACGGTGGTGACACCTTGGTTAGAGAGCACGGTGGCACCTTGGTTAGAGAGCACGGTGGCACCTTGGTTAGAGAGCACGGTGGCACCTTGGTTAGAGAGCACGGTGGCACCTTGGTTAGAGAGCACGGTGGCACCTTGGTTAGAGAGCACGGTGGCGACAGTGTTCTTCTGCTATTTCAACTGTCGATGCAACCGGCGGTCCAGTTTGTGTAGACACATACACCATCTTGTCAGTTCAGTTTGTGTAGACACATACACCATCTTGTCAGTTTGTGTAGACACATACACCATCTTGTCAGTTTGTGTAGACACATACACCACCTTGTCAGTTTGTGTAGACACATACACCATCTTGTCAGTTTGTGTAGACACATACACCATCTTGTCAGTTTGTGTAGACACATACACCATCTTGTCAGTTTGTGTAGACACATACACCATCTTGTCAGTTTGTGTAGACACTTACGCCATCTTGTCAGTTAAGTTTGTGTAGACACATACGCCATCTTGTCAGTTCAGTTTGTGTAGACACTTACGCCATCTTGTCAGTTCAGTTTGTGAAGACACTTACGCCATCTTGTCAGTTCAGTTTGTGTAGACACATACACCATCTTGTCAGTTCAGTTTGTGTAGACACATACACCATCTTGTCAGTTCAGTTTGTGTAGACACATACACCATCTTGTCAGTTCAGTTTGTGTAGACTCTTACACCATCTTGTCAGTTCAGTTTGTGTAGACACTTACGCCATCTTGTCAGTTCAGTTTGTGTAGACACTTACGCCATCTTGTCAGTTCAGTTTGTGTAGACACATACACCATCTTGTCAGTTTGTGTAGACACATACACCATCTTGTCAGTTTGTGTAGACACTTACGCCATCTTGTCAGTTAAGTTTGTGTAGACACATACGCCATCTTGTCAGTTCAGTTTGTGTAGACACTTACGCCATCTTGTCAGTTCAGTTTGTGAAGACACTTACGCCATCTTGTCAGTTCAGTTTGTGTAGACACATACACCATCTTGTCAGTTCAGTTTGTGTAGACACATACACCATCTTGTCAGTTCAGTTTGTGTAGACACATACACCATCTTGTCAGTTCAGTTTGTGTAGACTCTTACACCATCTTGTCAGTTCAGTTTGTGTAGACACTTACGCCATCTTGTCAGTTCAGTTTGTGTAGACACTTACGCCATCTTGTCAGTTCAGTTTGTGTAGACACATACACCATCTTGTCAGTTCAGTTTGTGTAGACACATACACCATCTTGTCAGTTCAGTTTGTGTAGACACTTACACCATCTTGTCAGTTCAGTTTGTGTAGACACATACACCATCTTGTCAGTTCAGTTTGTGTAGACACATACACCATCTTGTCAGTTCAGTTTGTGTAGACACTTACACCATCTTGTCAGTTCAGTTTGTGTAGACACATACGCCATCTTGTCAGTTCAGTTTGTGTAGACACTTACGCCATCTTGTCAGTTCAGTTTGTGTAGACACATACGCCATCTTGTCAGTTCAGTTTGTGTAGACACTTACGCCATCTTGTCAGTTCAGTTTGTGTAGACACTTACGCCATCTTGTCAGTTCAGTTTGTGTAGACACACGCACCACACATACACCATTTTGGAAAGATTGAAAGACACAAACTTTTATGGATTCCATTTATTCCACATTGGTTATTTTTAAATGTGTGAAAATGTGAAATATTCACTGTACGCTGTACAGACCTGGGTTCAAGTTCTAGTTGAAATATTTTTGCCTGTTGCATTGGAACCAATAGAAAAGTCCTCAAAAGTGCAAACCCTTCTCTGCCACTCCAGACAGGCTAAAACAAACCCTTCTCTGCCACTCCAGGCAGGCTAAAACAAACCCTTCTCTGCCACTCCAGACAGGCTAAAACAAACCCTTCTCTGCCACTCCAGACAGGCTAAAACAAACCCTTCTCTGCCACTCCAGGCAGGCTAAAACAAACCCTTCTCTGCCACTCCAGACAGGCTAAAACAAACCCTTCTCTGCCACTCCAGACAGGCTAAAACAGACCCTTCTCTGCCACTCCAGGCAGGCTAAAACAAACCCTTCTCTGCCACTCCAGGCAGGCTAAAACAAACCCTTCTCTGCCACTCCAGGCAGGCTAAAACAAACGCTCAAAGTATTTTAAAGATGTCCAATATTATTTGAACCCAGGTCAGATTGTCTGGACTGTTGGTCCCAAACTGTCTTTTATGTATATATGTATGTGTTTTTTTTATTCCGGTACCAGGGAATAAGGTCGGAGATGATTCTGTTGGTCCCGGTGCTTTTTTAGGTGCTGGACGCGGTTTGACAGCTGCAGATCTGGGTCGATGGAAGCGGGAGTAGCGTGGCGTCTCCCTTTCTCTCCCACCTTCCTCCAGTACCGCTCTGCTGGATGAGGGGTAGAGCAGAAAGCCTGTGGCGGGTGTGAAGGCCTGATTGCCTTGTTCAGCGGGATCCTGAGGGATCCTTCCCCCGCCACTACAGCTGAGGAGCCTGATGGAGGCGTGGTGCTTGGCCTGGTCGTTCAGGAAGGTGGTCTCCTCCTGTAATGGGGTAGTATACCCCCTCCTAGTATAATGGGGTAGTATACCCCCCCTCCTAGTATAATGGGGTAGTATACCCCCCCTCCTAGTATAATGGGGTAGTATACCCCCCCTCCTAGTATAATGGGGTAGTTTACCCCCCCCCCCCCTCCTAGTATAATGGGGTAGTATACCCCCCCTCCTAGTATAATGGGGTAGTATACCCCCCCTCCTTAGTATAATGGGGTAGTATACCCCCCCTCCTAGTATAATGCGGTAGTATACCCCCCCTCCTAGTATAATGGGGTAGTATACCCCCCTCCTAGTATAATGGGGTAGTATACCCCCCCTCCTAGTATAATGGGGTAGTATACGCCCCTCCTAGTGTAATGGGGTAGTATACCCCCCCCCCCCCTCCTAGTGTAATAGGGTAGTATACCCCCCCTCTAGTATAATGGGGTAGTATACCCCCCCTAGTATAATGGGGTAGTATACCCTCCCCCTCCTAGTGTAATGGGGTAGTATACCCCCCCCTAGTGTAATGGGGTAGTATACCTCCCCTCCTAGTGTAATGGGGTAGTATACCCCCCTCCTTGTGTAATGGGGTAGTATACCCCCCCCCCCCTCCCCTAGTATAATGGGGTAGTACACCCCCCTTCTAGTGTAATGGGGTAGTATACCCCCCTCCTAGTGTAATGGGGTAGTACACCCCCCTTCTAGTGTAATGGGGTAGTATACCCCCCTTCTAGTGTAATGGGGTTGTATACCCCCCTTCTAGTGTAATGGGGTAGTATACCTTCCTCCTAGTGTAATGGGGTAGTATACCCCCCCTCTAGTGTAATGGGGTAGTATACCCCCCTAGTATAATGGGGTAGTATACCCCCCCTCCTAGTATAATGGGGTAGTATACCCCCCACCTAGTGTAATGGGGTAGTATACCCCCCCCTCCCCTAGTATAATGGGGTAGTACACACCCCTTCTAGTGTAATGGGGTAGTATACCCCCCCTCCTAGTGTAATGGGGTAGTACACCCCCCTTCTAGTGTAATGGGGTAGTATTCCCCCCTTCTAGTGTAATGGGGTAGTATACCCCCCTTCTAGTGTAATGGGGTAGTATACCTCCCTCCTAGTGTAATGGGGTAGTATACCCCCCCTCTAGTGTAATGGGGTAGTATACCCCCCTAGTGTAATGGGGTAGTATACCCCCCCCTCCTAGTATAATGGGGTAGTATACCCCCCTAGTGTAATGGGGTAGTATACCCCCCCTCCTAGTGTAATGGGGTAGTATACCCCCCCTCCTAGTATAATGGGGTAGTATACCTCAGATCCTAGTGTAATGGGGTAGTATACCCCCCTCTAGTGTAATGGGGTAGTATACCCCCCTAGTATAATGGGGTAGTATATCCCCCCTCCTAGTGTAATGGGGTAGTATACCCCCCCCCCTCCTAGTATAATGGGGTAGTATACCCCCCCTCCTATTGTAATAGGGTAGTATACCCCCCCTCTAGTATAATGGGGTAGTATACCCCCCCTAGTATAATGGGGTAGTATACCCTCCCCCTCCTAGTGTAATGGGGTAGTATACCCCCCCTAGTATAATGGGGTAGTATACCCTCCCCCTCCTAGTGTAATGGGGTAGTATACCCCCCTCTAGTGTAATGGGGTAGTATACCACCCCCCTCTAGTGTAATGGGGTAGTATACCCCCCCTCTAGTGTAATGGGGTAGTATACCCCCCTCCTAGTGTAATGGGGTAGTATACCTCCCCTCCTAGTGTAATGGGGTAGTATACCCCCCTCCTAGTGTAATGGGGTAGTATACCCCCCCCCCCCCCCCCTCTAGTGTAATGGGGTAGTATACCCCCCCTCTAGTGTAATGGGGTAGTATACCCCCCCCCCCCCTCCTAGTGTAATGGGGTAGTATACCCCCCTCCTAGTGTAATGGGGTAGTATACCTCCCCTCCTAGTGTAATGGGGTAGTATACCCCCCTCCTAGTGTAATGGGGTAGTATACCTCCCCTCCTAGTGTAATGGGGTAGTATACCTCCCTCCTAGTGTAATGGGGTAGTATACCCCCCCTCTAGTGTAATGGGGTAGTATACCCCCCTAGTGTAATGGGGTAGTATACCCCCCCTCCTAGTATAATGGGGTAGTATACCCCCCTAGTGTAATGGGGTAGTATACCCCCCCTCCTAGTATAATGGGGTAGTATACCCCCCCTCCTAGTATAATGGGGTAGTATACCTCAGATCCTAGTGTAATGGGGTAGTATACCCCCCTCTAGTGTAATGGGGTAGTATACCCCCCTAGTATAATGGGGTAGTATATCCCCCCTCCTAGTGTAATGGGGTAGTATACCCCCCCTCCTAGTATAATGGGGTAGTATACCCCCCCTCCTAGTGTAATAGGGTAGTATACCCCCCCTCTAGTATAATGGGGTAGTATACCCCCCCTAGTATAATGGGGTAGTATACCCTCCCCCTCCTAGTGTAATGGGGTAGTATACCCCCCCTAGTATAATGGGGTAGTATACCCTCCCCCTCCTAGTGTAATGGGGTAGTATACCCCCCTCTAGAGTAATGGGGCAGTATACCCCCCCCCCCCCCTCTAGTGTAATGGGGTAGTATACCCCCCCTCTAGTGTAATGGGGTAGTATACCCCCCCCCCCCCCCCCCTCCTAGTGTAATGGGGTAGTATACCCCCCTCCTAGTGTAATGGGGTAGTATACCTCCCCTCCTAGTGTAATGGGGTAGTATACCCCCCTCCTAGTGTAATGGGGTAGTATACCCCCCCCTCCCCTAGTATAATGGGGTAGTATACCCCCCTTCTAGTGTAATGGGGTAATATACCCCCCTTCCTAGTGTAATGGGGTAGTATACCCTCCTAGTGTAATGGGGTAGTATACCCCCCTCCTAGTGTAATGGGGTAGTATACCCCCCCTCCCCTAGTATAATGGGGTAGTATACCCCCCTTCTAGTGTAATGGGGTAGTATACCCCCCTCCTAGTGTAATGGGGTAGTATACCTCCCCTCCTAGTGTAATGGGGTAGTATACCTCCCTCCTAGTGTAATGGGGTAGTATACCTCCCTCCTAGTGTAATGGGGTAGTATACCCCCCCTCTAGTGTAATGGGGTAGTATACCCCCCTAGTGTAATGGGGTAGTATACCCCCCCTCCTAGTATAATGGGGTAGTATACCCCCCTAGTGTAATGGGGTAGTATACCCCCCCTCCTAGTATAATGGGGTAGTATACCCCCCCTCCTAGTATAATGGGGTAGTATACCTCAGATCCTAGTGTAATGGGGTAGTATGCCCCCCTCTAGTGTAATGGGGTAGTATACCCCCCTAGTATAATGGGGTAGTATATCCCCCCTCCTAGTGTAATGGGGTAGTATACCCCCCCCCCCCCCCCCCCCCCTCCTAGTATAATGGGGTAGTATACCCCCCCTCCTAGTGTAATAGGGTAGTATACCCCCCCTCTAGTATAATGGGGGAGTATACCCCCCCTAGTATAATGGGGTAGTATACCCTCCCCCTCCTAGTGTAATGGGGTAGTATACCCCCCCTAGTATAATGGGGTAGTATACCCTCCCCCTCCTAGTGTAATGGGGTAGTATACCCCCCCCCCCCTCTAGTGTAAAGGGGTAGTATACCCCCCCCCCCCCCCCCTCCTAGTGTAATGGGGTAGTATACCCCCCTCCTAGTGTAATGGGGTAGTATACCTCCCCTCCTAGTGTAATGGGGTAGTATACCCCCCTCCTAGTGTAATGGGGTAGTATACCCCCCCCTCTCCCCTAGTATAATGGGGTAGTATACCCCCCTTCTAGTGTAATGGGGTAGTATACCCCCCTTCCTAGTGTAATGGGGTAGTATACCCTCCTAGTGTAATGGGGTAGTATACCCCCCTCCTAGTGTAATGGGGTAGTATACCCCCCCCCTCCCCTAGTATAATGGGGTAGTATACCCCCCTTCTAGTGTAATGGGGTAGTATACCCCCTTCCTAGTGTAATGGGGTAGTATACCCTCCTAGTATAATGGGGTAGTATACCTCAGATCCTAGTGTAATGGGGTAGTTTACCCCCTTCCTAGTGTAATGGGGTAGTATACCCTCCTAGTATAATGGGGTAGTATACCTCAGATCCTAGTGTAATGGGGTAGTATACCTCAGATCCTAGTGTAATGGGGTAGTATACCCCCTTCCTAGTGTAATGGGGTAGTATACCCCCCTAGTATAATGGAGTAGTATACCTCCCCTCCTAGTATAATGGGGTAGTATACCTCAGATCCTAGTGTAATGGGGTAGTATACCCCCTCCCCTAGTATAATGGGGTAGTATACCCCCTTCCTAGTGTAATGGGGTAGTATACCCCCTCCCCTTGTATAATGGGGTAGTATACCCCCCTTCTAGTATAATGGGGTAGTATATCCCCCCTCCTAGTGAGGCTTTCCCGGAGCTCCTTGTTTTCCAAGTGCTGCTGAATCATCCAACCCTTTGTCTTTATCATCCAGCCACAGATGTCTTTACAACAACAATGAAGATGTAAAAAAACTGTTTCCCCAAATTGAGAAGAAGTGACATTTTCACAAGAAGGCTTGCAAATCAATTGACCATGATCATTTGAACTATGAACAGGTAGGGTAAATGTTTATATCAAAGTGTATATATAAAATATTATCACCAATATCCTCTCAAGTGAGCATCACATACCTTTCAGTATGAAATAGAGAGGGGTCTATTTCATACGGGGTCAGGGGTCAGATCTTAGTTCCACCCCTTTATGGCTCAGGTTAGGATTGGGGATGAGGTCATCTGGTGGGGATGAGGTAGTCTGTGGATGAGGTAGTCTGGTGGGGATGAGGTAGTCTGGTGGAGATGAGGTAGTCTGGTGGGGATGAGGTAGTCTGGTGGGGATGAGGTAGTCTGGTGGGGATGAGGTAGTCTGGTGGGGATGAGGTCATCTGGTGGGGATGAGGTAGTCTGGTGGAGATGAGGTCATCTGGTGGGGATGAGGTAGTCTGGTGGAGATGAGGTCATCTGGTGGGGATGAGGTCATCTGGTGGGGATGAGGTCATCTGATGGAGATGAGGTCATCTGGTGGGGATGAGGTCATCTGGTGGAGATGAGGTAGTCTGGTGGGGATGAGGTAGTCTGGTGGGGATGAGGTAGTCTGGTGGGGATGAGGTCATCTGGTGGGGATGAGGTAGTCTGGTGGGGATGAGGTAGTCTGGTGGGGATGAGGTAGTCTGGTGGGGATGAGGTAATCTGGTGGAGATGAGGTAGTCTGGTGGGGATGAGGTAGTCTGGTGGGGATGAGGTAGTCTGGGGATGAGGTCATCTGGTGGGGATGAGGTAGTCTGGTGGGGATGAGGTCATCTGGTGGGGATGAGGTAGTCTGGGGATGAGGTAATGACGTTTCCCAGACACAGATAATTAAGTCTACTCCTAGACTAAAGAGAGAGTTCACCCAAATGACAAAGTGACATAGTAGGATTGATTGTTTTACCCTGTAATCAGTCTATGGACGAGATATGAGCTTACCCTGTAATCAGTCTATGGACGAGGTATGAGTTTACCCTGTAATCAGTCTATGGACGAGGTATGAGCGCAATCCATACTTTTGTGGAACAAAACCAATGCAAGTCAGTGGTACCGATGTTAAAGCCTTTTTCACACTTTATGTTCAAATCATATAAGTAACTTAATTGAGCTACACAATCGATTTTAAATAGCCGTTTTTAGAATTATTTGGATGTTCAATAGATCTTTCCTTTCTCTATCCTGTCCAATAAACCAAAAATCTGCACCCAAAAAATGTATAAAGTGCTTTGTAGTCCAGGGAAGTGTCTGGGAAACCGGCCTGTAAAAGTAGGTAGAAAAAAACCTTAACACTTTGTGGTGTCAAGCATTTGCTCAGAGACTGTACCGTCCTCCTCCTTCTCTTTCATCTCTCTGGTGCCACCAAGTGGCAAAGTCTGGAACTTTACCTGGAACACATCCCACCTCTCGGGCAGCCAGACCTTATTGAACATCAGCTGAGCCAGCCAGGAGAAACCCAAGATGGCCGCCAGGGCCAGAAGCATACATATGGTCCTGATGGGGGAGCGCTGGACATAGACGCCGTCCTCCAGGGTGCATCCAGGGAAGTGGAGGACAGGGGGGAGGTTGAAGATGGGCTCCCCACAGAGGAGTCTCATCAGGCCCCCTATGAGGTATCCAGCCACGGCTCCATAGCCGTTGGAGACCTGAAGGAAGATGAAGAGAGTTCTTTTAGAAGTGATATTCTAGCCTGATGACTCACACTAACTTATTTTTCTGCTCTGTCGTTTCCTACATACTTTAGTTTCAGTGCCATCGTTGAAGCCGTTTATGGGGATGAGGGGCATTGTGCAAAACAGGGTCATCAGCGATTGGATCAAATCAAGTTGTATTTGTCACATGCGCCGAATACATTGAAATGCTTACTTACAAGCCCTTAACCAATAATGCAGTTTTTTTTAAGTAAAACATTATTATTATTTATTTTTTTACAAATAATTAAAGAGCACCATTAAAATAACAAATCAGAGTATCAATTACACCAATTACACATTTTCAAACCGCTGTTTTACCCACATGTGTTTTGGTTCTGGTCCAACCCATCGGTTTCTGGACCAATCAAACGGCCCTGAATGTGTTCACATTCGGTGAAGAATCGGGGAGGTACTCAGATCCAGACTCATTGTGGAGAAGAAACTAACGTCTGTGGGTGTGGCCTAGCGTTTGGCTGGAGCAAGGACTCTGGGTAGCCAGACGAATTATAACCTGGGTCTGTATCCACAAAGCCTCTCTGAGTAAGAGTGCTGATCTAGGATCAGTTTAGCCTTTTAGTCCATAATGAATGAGATGATATGGACAGGTTGGGGCCTGATCCTAGATCATAATGATTTAGATATGGACAGGTTGGGGCCTGATCCTAGATCATAATGATTTAGATATAGACAGGTTGGGGCCTGATCCTAGATCATAATGAACTAGATGATATGGACAGGTTGGGACCTGATCATAATGAACGAGATGATATGGACAGGTTGGGACCTGATCATAATGAACTAGATGATATGGACAGGTTGGGACCTGATCATAACGAACTAGATGATATGGACAGGTTGGGACCTGATCATAATGAACTAGATGATATGGACAGGTTGGGACCTGATCATAATGAACGAGATGATATGGACAGGTTGGGACCTGATCATAATGAACTAGATGATATGGACAGGTTGGGACCTGATCATAACGAACTAGATGATATGGACAGGTTGGGACCTGATCATAATGAACTAGATGATATGGACAGGTTGGGACCTGATCATAACGAACTAGATGATATGGACAGGTTGGGACCTGATCATAACGAACGAGATGATATGGACAGGTTGGGACCTGATCATAATGAACTAGATGATATGGACAGGTTGGGACCTGATCATAACGAACTAGATGATATGGACAGGTTGGGACCTGATCATAATGAACTAGATGATATGGACAGGTTGGGACCTGATCATAATGAACTAGATGATATGGACAGGTTGGGACCTGATCATAATGAACTAGATGATATGGACAGGTTGGGACCTGATCATAATGAACTAGATGATATGGACAGGTTGGGACCTGATCATAACGAACTAGATGATATGGACAGGTTGGGACCTGATCATAACGAACTAGATGATATGGACAGGTTGGGACCTGATCCTAGATTAGCACTCCTACTCTGAGACGCTTTGTGGCTAGGGCCGGTTTGTGCTCTTGCCATCTCCATTGCTGTAGTTGTCAAGCCGACCATTTGGCATGGTGATGAGTGAGTTGGCATGACGACATCACAAACAGACTGGCACTCAGGCTAGTGACACACCACCATGTTTGTGATGCAGGGAAAAGATAAGGCCCACACACACAATATCACCTCTGCATGTTACACACACACACACACACACACACACACCTGGAAGAAGAGGACGCAGATGAGCTGAGGGAAGATGATGGTGTAGGAGAGATCAGACGCCAGGATCCACAGGGCAAAGGTACTGTTGTGGAGGAAAGTGAGGGCCATCCCACACAGCCCCACCACCACCACCGACACACGGATCACCCACTGTATCTCCCTGTCTGAGGCCTGGAGGAGAGATAGACACAAGATGGAGGCACAGTGGTCAGGACAAATCAAAGATGTAGGCATAATGGGCAGCACAGATCCAAGATGGAGGCACAGTGGGCAGTACATATCCAAGATGGAGGCACAGTGGGCAGGACAGATCCAAGATGATGGCACAGTGGTCAGGACAGATCCAAGATGGAGGCACAGTGGGCAGGACAGATCCAAGATGGAGGCACAGTGGTCAGGACAAATTCAAGATGGAGGTGTAACGGATGTGAAATGGCTAGCTAGTTAGCGGGTACGCGCTACTAGCATTTCAGTCAGTTACGTCACTTGCTCTGAAACCTAGAAGTAGTGTTGCCCCTTGCTCTGCAAGGGCCGCGGCTTTTGTGGAGCGAGCACAGTGGGCAGGACAGATCCAAGATGGAGGCACAGTGGTCAGGACAGATCAAAGATGGAGGCACAGTGGTCAGGACAGATCAAAGATGGAGGCACAGTGGGCAGGACAGATCAAAGATGGCGGCACAGTGGTCAGGACAGATCCAAGATGGAGGCACAGTGGTCAGGACAGATCAAAGATGGAGGCACAGTGGTCAGGACAGATCAAAGATGGAGGCACAGTGGTCAGGACAGATCAAAGATGGAGGCACAGTGGGCAGGACAGATCAAAGATGGAGGCACAGTGGTCAGGGCAGATCAAAGATGGAGGCACAGTGGTCAGGACAGATCAAAGATGGAGGCACAGTGGGCAGGACAGATCAAAGATGGAGGCACAGTGGTCAGGACAGATCCAAGATGGAGGCACAGTGGTCAGGACAGATCAAAGATGGAGGCACAGTGGTCAGGACAGATCAAAGATGGAGGCACAGTGGTCAGGACAGATCAAAGACGGAGGCACAGTGGGCAGGACAGATCAAAGACGGAGGCACAGTGGTCAGGACAGATCAAAGATGGAGGCACAGTGGGCAGGACAGATCAAAGATGGAGGCACAGTGGTCAGGACAGATCCAAGATGGAGGCATAGTGGTTATAAACTCTCTAGACGTATGAGATACAGATCCCCCACTGAATCTCCCTGTGTGTCATCTGGAGAAGGGGTGAGACAGACACAAAATGTAGGTACAGCAGTTAACGGGGTGTGTACCTCTGCCCATGCATGCCAGATCTTACAATGAGAGACAGACACAAGATGGAGGTACAGCAGTTAACAGGGTGTGTTCCTCTGCCCATGCATGCCAGATCTTACAATGAGAGACAGACACAAAATGGAGGTACAGCAGTTATAATTATCCAAGTCAGAAGAGCTTGAACAGCCCTGTGGTGTAATTCTCAGAGAAGTCACAAGAGGGAGCACGGAGTTAGGCTATATGTCCCAAAACGCTATTACACTATAGAACCCAATGCAATGTTTTCAAATGTGAATTGAAAAATGTCTTGCCAATGTCCCAAAAATTGATGAAATAGGAAAAAAACACTTATGCATTTACTGGTGATTTTCTGATACATGACCTATGACCTAGAACAGAACTAATGAACATAATGGTTAATCTCCATTGAGAATGTGTTTCAGTTCTGGACTAGTAGGTTTAGTAATCTGTGTCTGGGAAAACAGACCTAAATTCCTTACTCAATACAGTAGAGGCCACTATCTGGTCACACACAGATTTATTACAACGAGGTGTAAGTGATGGGATAGAACGAAAGCCTGCACCCAACCCTTCACCTGCTTCCGAATGATGTTCTTGTAGATGTTGGAGGAGAACATGGAGGCGGAGCTTAGGAGGCCAGAGTCCACTGATGACATCACTGCGGCGGCGATAGCCCCGATGCCGATGACGGACACGTAGGGCGGAGCCAGGTGCTGCAGGGCGATGGGGAGCACCAATCCTGTCTCGTTGCGCTCATACGGAGACGGAGACCCGTACGATGTCAGGTTCCAGTCTGGAGACACACCAGGAAGTGTCAATAAAGTTTGGTTATTTTGACAATCACACTTTGACGAAGTCCAAAAGCGTAAACGCGATGCAAGTACACTGTGTATGAGCTATTTTATTTTTTTCACTTTGCAATCAGCTCATGTGAGCTGCAAGGAAACCAGATGTATTCAAGGTATCTCGTGCTCCACAGAGAGTAATAACAAACATGCACTCTAGCCACAACACCAGGACACTGCCACTAGATTGGAGTGTGTTATGGTTCATGATGTGAGGTAGATGATAGAGGCAGTATACGGACATCAGATAACAGACAAGCCAGTCAACGACACACAACTCTTCTTCTCTGCTTTTAACCTTTATAACACCTTTAATAATATTAACTTGGAGGTGCTTATATTTGTCCATTATGCTTTAACAAGTGAACATGTGTTTAATTGCTATATTGTAATTATTTTGCCACTATGGCCTATTTATTGCCTTACCTCCCTTATCCTACCTCATTTGCACTCACTGTATATAGACTTTTTCTATTGTATTATTGACTGTATGTTTGTTTATTTATGTGTAACTCTGCTGTTGTTTTTGTCGCACTGCTTTGCTTTATCTTGGCCAGGTCACAGTTGTAAATGAGAACTTGTTCTCAACTGGCCAACCTGGTTAAATAAAGGTCAAATCAAATCAAATGTGTTTTTATCTACATATCCCAACTCCCCCTGAGACACCGGCGGAGAGTTGGGGTCAGAGACAACCATTATACTGACACCCTTGGAGCAATAAGGGGTTAAGTGCCTTAACAACAACAGATTATTCACCTTGTCGGCTCCGGGATTCGAAGAGCTTTTTCTTTTTGTACTTTATTACCTGTGGAAGCGGCCACAGCCCCGACCAGAACAGAGGGGATCCCCAGGATGAGGACCATGGCGGCAGCCGCGAAGCAGGTGACCTGGGCGTTAAACGAGGAGGAGGCAGAAAGCGTCCTCTGGTGGAAACATTGGAAAGACAAGCTACCCAACGCCTGAGGAGAGAGAGGGAGAAGAGAGAGGGAGGAGAGGAGGGAGAAGGGAGAAGAGAGGGATGAGAGAAGGGAGAAGAGGAGGGATAAGGGAGAAGAAGATGGAGGAGAGGAGGGAGGAGAGAAGGGAAGAGAGGAGGGAGGAGAGGAGAGGAGGGAGAAGAAGAGGGAGGAGAGGAGGGAGGAGAGAAGGGAGGAGAGGAGGGAGAGATTAAGGAGACCGAGGAGAAAGGGAAGATGACGAGGAGGATGAGAAGAACATAAAGGAGATTGTTAGATTGTGAATTGGTGGCAGGTAGCCACCTGCCACCAAGGTTTGAATCCCTGAGCAGACTAGGTGATAAATCTGTCAATGTGCCATTGAGCAAGGCACTTAACCCGTATTGCTCATGTAAGTCCCTCTGGATAAGACTGCCTGGTAAATGATGTACATGAATCATTTCTGTTTGTGTGATTTAAGTAGAAGTAGAATGAGGCCTTTAGTCTCCAGGATGTTTTTTGTATTGTAGAGTCATAGTGAGGTAGAGGAAAGGGCTGTTTGTGGTTTTGGGGGACTGTCTGTTAGAACGCTTGAGACTGGAAACCACAGATATGCTGCATGGCCGAACAACAACAAGATAAGAGGAAGTGGTGCCAACAGTGGTTGAGATTGTAGAAACTCCTGGGTCATGGTTAACACAAGACCATGTCCTTAATGAGGGTGAAAGCGTCTGTGGAAAGTGCTGTGTCATGTTAGTGGGAAACTACTTTAGTATGTCATTGTTGGAGCAGGGGGAGGAGCTTTGATAGGATGTGAGAGAGTGCTGTGACTAGTTTAGTATGTCATTGTTTGAGCAGGGGGAGGAGCTTTGATAGGATGTGAGAGAGTGCTGTGACTACTTTAGTATGTCATTGTTGGAGCGGGGGGAGGAGCTTTGATAGGATGTGAGAGAGTGCTGTGACTAGTTTAGTTTGTCATTGTTTGAGCAGGGGGAGGAGCTTTGATAGGATGTGAGAGAGTGCTGTGACTACTTTAGTATGTCATTGTTGGAGCGGGGGGAGGAGCTTTGATAGGATGTGAGAGAGTGCTGTGACTACTTTAGTATGTCATTGTTTGAGCGGGGGGAGGAGCTTTGATAGGATGTGAGAGAGAGCTGTGACTACTTTAGTATGTCATTGTTGGAGCGGGGGGAGGAGCTTTGATAGGATGTGAGAGAGTGCTGTGACTAGTTTAGTATGTCATTGTTGGAGCGGGGGGAGGAGCTTTGATAGGATGTGAGAGAGTGCTGCCATTCCAACGGGGATTCAGCTGTTGAGTCTCTTTTACTATTAAACAACTGAACTTCACTCAGAGTTTTGACTCTTTTGTAATGAACGAGTTTATTGCAGATTGATTCCTCCTTATCAAGGTGCAGCAAAGAGTTCTGAGAAGTAGAGAAAACATGGAAGATATAGGATATGGGAAAGACACTGGTGATATGACTGTAATGTAGAGGAGAGGAGAGAGACTGGTGATATGACTGTAATGTAGAGGAGAGAGACTGGTGATATGACTGTAATGTAGAGGAGAGAGACTGGTGATATGACTGTAATGTAGAGGAGAGAGACTGGTGATATGACTGTAATGTAGAGGAGAGAGACTGGTGATATGACTGTAATGTAGAGGAGAGGAGAGAGACTGGTGATATGACTGTAATGTAGAGGAGAGGAGAGAGACTGGTGATATGACTGTAATGTAGAGGAGAGGAGAGAGACTGGTGATATGACTGTAATGTAGAGGAGAGAGACTGGTGATATGACTGTAATGTAGAGGAGAGAGACTGGTGATATGACTGTAATGTAGAGGAGAGAGACTGGTGATATGACTGTAATGTAGAGGAGAGGAGAGAGACTGATGATATGACTGTAATGTAGAGGAGAGAGACTGGTGATATGACTGTAATGTAGAGGAGAGAGACTGGTGATATGACTGTAATGTAGAGGAGAGAGACTGGTGATATGACTGTAATGTAGAGGAGAGGAGAGAGACTGGTGATATGACTGTAATGTAGAGGAGAGGAGAGAGACTGGTGATATGACTGTAATGTAGAGGAGAGGAGAGAGACTGGTGATATGACTGTAATGTAGAGGAGAGGAGAGAGACTGGTGATATGACTGTAATGTAGAGGAGAGGAGAGAGACTGGTGATATGACTGTAATGTAGAGGAGAGGAGAGAGACTGATGATACGACTGTAATGTAGAGGAGAGAGACTGGTGATATGACTGTAATGTAGAGGAGAGAAGAGAGAGACTGATGATATGACTGTAATGTAGAGGAGAGAGACTGGTGATATGACTGTAATGTAGAGGAGAGAAGAGAGAGACTGATGATATGACTGTAATGTAGAGGAGAGGAGAGAGACTGGTGATATGACTGTAATGTAGAGGAGAGGAGAGAGACTGGTGATATGACTGTAATGTAGAGGAGAGGAGAGAGACTGGTGATATGACTGTAATGTAGAGGAGAGGAGAGAGACTGGTGATATGACTGTAATGTAGAGGAGAGGAGAGAGACTGATGATACGACTGTAATGTAGAGGAGAGAGACTGGTGATATGACTGTAATGTAGAGGAGAGAAGAGAGAGACTGGTGATATGACTGTAATGTAGAGGAGAGGAGAGAGACTGGTGATATGACTGTAATGTAGAGGAGAGGAGAGAGACTGATGATACGACTGTAATGTAGAGGAGAGAGACTGGTGATATGACTGTAATGTAGAGGAGAGAAGAGAGAGACTGATGATATGACTGTAATGTAGAGGAGAGAGACTGGTGATATGACTGTAATGTAGAGGAGAGAAGAGAGAGACTGGTGATATGACTGTAATGTAGAGGAGAGAAGAGAGAGACTGATGATATGACTGTAATGTAGAGGAGAGAGACTGGTGATATGACTGTAATGTAGAGGAGAGAAGAGAGAGACTGGTGATATGACTGTAATGTAGAGGAGAGAGACTGGTGATATGACTGTAATGTAGAGGAGAGGAGAGAGACTGGTGATATGACTGTAATGTAGAGGAGAGAGACTGGTGATATGACTGTAATGTAGAGGAGAGAGACTGGTGATATGACTGTAATGTAGAGGAGAGAGACTGGTGATATGACTGTAATGTAGAGGAGAGAGACTGGTGATATGACTGTAATGTAGAGGAGAGAGACTGGTGATATGACTGTAATGTAGAGGAGAGAGACTGGTGATATGACTGTAATGTAGAGGAGAGGAGAGAGACTGATGATATGACTGTAATGTAGAGGAGAGAGACTGGTGATATGACTGTAATGGAGAGGAGAGAGACTGATGATATGACTGTAATGTAGAGGAGAGAGACTGGTGATATGACTGTAATGTAGAGGAGAGGAGAGAGACTGATGATATGACTGTAATGTAGAGGAGAGAGACTGGTGATATGACTGTAATGGAGAGGAGAGAGACTGATGATATGACTGTAATGTAGAGGAGAGGAGAGAGACTGATGATATGACTGTAATGTAGAGGAGAGGAGAGAGACTGGTGATATGACTGTAATGTAGAGGAGAGAGACTGGTGATATGACTGTAATGTAGAGGAGAGGAGAGAGACTGGTGATATGACTGTAATGTAGAGGAGAGAGACTGGTGATATGACTGTAATGTAGAGGAGAGAGACTGGTGATATGACTGTAATGTAGAGGGAAGAGAGACTGGTGATATGACTGTAATGTAGAGGAGAGAGACTGGTGATATGACTGTAATGTAGAGGAGAGGAGAGAGACTGGTGATATGACTGTAATGTAGAGGAGAGAGACTGGTGATATGACTGTAATGTAGAGGAGAGAGACTGGTGATATGACTGTAATGTAGAGGAGAGGAGAGAGACTGGTGATATGACTGTAATGTAGAGGAGAGAGACTGGTGATATGACTGTAATGTAGAGGAGAGAGACTGGTGATATGACTGTAATGTAGAGGAGAGGAGAGAGACTGGTGATATGACTGTAATGTAGAGGAGAGAGACTGGTGATATGACTGTAATGTTGAGGAGAGAGACTGGTGATATGACTGTAATGTAGAGGAGAGAGACTGGTGATATGACTGTAATGTAGAGGATAGAGACTGGTGATATGACTGTAATGTAGAGGAGAGAGACTGGTGATATGACTGTAATGTTGAGGAGAGAGACTGGTGATATGACTGTAATGTAGAGGAGAGAGACTGGTGATATGACTGTAATGTAGAGGAGAGAGACTGGTGATATGACTGTAATGTAGAGGAGAGAGACTGGTGATATGACTGTAATGTAGAGGGAAGAGAGACTGGTGATATGACTGTAATGTAGAGGAGAGAGACTGATGATATGACTGTAATGTAGAGGAGAGGAGAGAGACTGGTGATATGACTGTAATGTAGAGGAGAGAGACTGGTGATATGACTGTAATGTAGAGGAGAGAGACTGGTGATATGACTGTAATGTAGAGGAGAGGAGAGAGACTGGTGATATGACTGTAATGTAGAGGAGAGAGACTGGTGATATGACTGTAATGTAGAGGAGAGGAGAGAGACTGGTGATATGACTGTAATGTAGAGGAGAGAGAGACTGGTGATATGACTGTAATGTAGAGGAGAGGAGAGAGACTGGTGATATGACTGTAATGTAGAGGAGAGAGACTGGTGATATGACTGTAATGTAGAGGAGAGGAGAGAGACTGGTGATATGACTGTAATGTAGAGGAGAGGAGAGAGACTGGTGATATGACTGTAATGTAGAGGAGAGAGACTGGTGATATGACTGTAATGTAGAGGAGAGGAGAGAGACTGGTGATATGACTGTAATGTAGAGGAGAGGAGAGAGACTGGTGATATGACTGTAATGTAGAGGAGAGAGACTGGTGATATGACTGTAATGTAGATGAGAGAGACTGGTGATATGACTGTAATGTAGAGGAGAGGAGAGAGACTGGTGATATGACTGTAATGTAGAGGAGAGAGACTGGTGATATGACTGTAATGTAGAGGAGAGAGACTGGTGATATGACTGTAATGTAGAGGAGAGAGACTGGTGATATGACTGTAATGTAGAGGAGAGGAGAGAGACTGATGATACGACTGTAATGTAGAGGAGAGAGACTGGTGATATGACTGTAATGTAGAGGAGAGAAGAGAGAGACTGATGATATGACTGTAATGTAGAGGAGAGAGACTGGTGATATGACTGTAATGTAGAGGAGAGAAGAGAGAGACTGATGATATGACTGTAATGTAGAGGAGAGAGACTGGTGATATGACTGTAATGTAGAGGAGAGGAGAGAGACTGGTGATATGACTGTAATGTAGAGGAGAGAGACTGGTGATATGACTGTAATGTAGAGGAGAGAGACTGGTGATATGACTGTAATGTAGAGGAGAGAGACTGGTGATATGACTGTAATGTAGAGGAGAGAGACTGGTGATATGACTGTAATGTAGAGGAGAGAGACTGGTGATATGACTGTAATGTAGAGGAGAGGAGAGAGACTGATGATACGACTGTAATGTAGAGGAGAGAGACTGGTGATATGACTGTAATGTAGAGGAGAGAAGAGAGAGACTGATGATATGACTGTAATGTAGAGGAGAGAGACTGGTGATATGACTGTAATGTAGAGGAGAGAGACTGATGATATGACTGTAATGTAGAGGAGAGAAGAGAGAGACTGATGATATGACTGTAATGTAGAGGAGAGAGACTGGTGATATGACTGTAATGTAGAGGAGAGAGACTGGTGATATGACTGTAATGTAGAGGAGAGAGACTGGTGATATGACTGTAATGTAGAGGAGAGAGACTGGTGATATGACTGTAATGTAGAGGAGAGAGACTGGTGATATGACTGTAATGTAGAGGAGAGAGACTGGTGATATGACTGTAATGTAGAGGAGAGAGACTGGTGATATGACTGTAATGTAGAGGAGAGAAGAGAGAGACTGATGATATGACTGTAATGTAGAGGAGAGAGACTGGTGATATGACTGTAATGTAGAGGAGAGAAGAGAGAGACTGATGATATGACTGTAATGTAGAGGAGAGAGACTGGTGATATGACTGTAATGTAGAGGAGAGAAGAGAGAGACTGGTGATATGACTGTAATGTAGAGGAGAGAGACTGGTGATATGACTGTAATGTAGAGGAGAGAGACTGGTGATATGACTGTAATGTAGAGGGAAGAGAGACTGGTGATATGACTGTAATGTAGAGGAGAGAGACTGGTGATATGACTGTAATGTAGAGGAGAGAGACTGGTGATATGACTGTAATGTAGAGGAGAGAGACTGGTGATATGACTGTAATGTAGAGGAGAGAGACTGGTGATATGACTGTAATGTAGAGGAGAGGAGAGAAACAAGATATGACTGTATGGTCGAGGAGTTTTAGATAGGAGACAGTATGGTGATATGACTGTATGATAGAGGAGAATGCATATTTTTTACTTATCAAATGCTTATCTAACTTACTTGACTTATCTAACGCATCAACACATTAATCAACCAATCATCCGTCCATCCATCAATGAATCAGTTGAACTCACCACCAATAAGAAGTCATCAACCCACTTGAAGACCTTCCCCTTCTCCATGACCCCCAGCCAGGGGGCCTGGTAGGTGTGGTTGAAGGCTGTCTGGGTGATGTCACCCACCACTGGGTTGACCATGAGGAACGGAACACACAGCCACTGGCAGCAGAGGCAGAAAAGACCAAATAAAAAAATGATTACCTTCTGTCTTCGGGTGCAGCCACACTGAGACACATGAACATACATTACATTTAATATGATAATGATAATTGTCTGTTTTGTCCATCAAAAGTACATCTAGTCAACTATGTTCAGACGAGTTCCATCCATTTAAAGACAGACTGTTTGTGTGTTTTTTGTTGAGCAATCATCTCCGTTGTCAATTATCCGACTGCAGATCACTCCCATTGAAAAACGTGTTGGCTCCATCCAAAATACATGGACAACGTTTCCACGGCCTTACACTCACCAGACTGGTTTAGATTCAAAATGTCCGCCTGTCACTCACCAGACTGGATTGGATTCAAAATGTCCGCCTGTCACTCACCAGACTGGATTGGATTCAAAATGTCCGCCTGTCACTCACCAGACTGGATTGGATTAAAAATGGCCGCCTGTCACTCACCAGACTGGATTGGATTCAAAATGGCCGCCTGTCACTCACCAGACTGGATTGGAATCAAAATGGCCGCCTGTCACTCACCAGACTGAAGAAGATGAGGATGAGCTGGATGACGTCGGTGTAGGCTACAGAGTAGAGTCCTCCCAGTAGAGTGTAGATGATGGCCACCACTGCAGAAATCCCCACAGAGTAGGAGTAGGGCAGGTCCAGAATAACACTCATGGTGCCACCTGCAGCACAAACACACACACACACACTTTTAGCTCAGCGGGCTAACACAGTTTTGTGGCACCACAGATAAAAACTGTAAAACCAGGTTAAACTGAGTTGGTCCCTCACAGTTATACTGGAAGTGTGAAAAGACATGCTTACCGGGCTTGAAGTAATAAACCACATTCTTCACACGCCAGCTAGAATGAGCATGACTGAGTTTCAACAAGTGGTAGGTTAATTAAAAACACGTATGACCTGTTTCTCCTCCCTGATCGAATTACTCTATCTAGAACCAACCTGGGTCCAGCATCTCACCAAGCTGGGGCGTTCAGTAACTATTCCCCAGGTTACTCTATCTAGAACCAACCTGGGTCCAGCATCTCACCAAGCTGGGGCGTTGAGTAACTAATCCCCAGGTTACTCTATCTAGAACCAACCTGTGTCCAGCATCTCACCAAGCTGGGGCGTTGAGTAACTATTCCCCAGGTTACTCTATCTAGAACCAACCTGGGTCCTGCATCTCACCAAGCTGGGGCGTTGAGTAACTATTCCCCAGGTTACTCTATCTAGAACCAACCTGGGTCCTGCATCTCACCAAGCTGGGGCGTTGAGTAACTATTCCCCAGGTTACTCTATCTAGAACCAACCTGGGTCCAGCATCTCACCAAGCTGGGGCGTTGAGTAACTATTCCCCAGGTTACTCTATCTAGAACCAACCTGGGTCCAGCATCTCACCAAGCTGGGGCGTTGAGTAACTATTCCCCAGGTTACTCTATCTAGAACCGACCTGCGTCCAGCATCTCACCAAGCTGGGGCGTTGAGTAACTATTCCCCAGGTTACTCTATCTAGAACCAACCTGGGTCCAGCATCTCACCAAGCTGGGGCGTTGAGTAACTATTCCCCAGGTTACTCTATCTAGAACCGACCTGCGTCCAGCATCTCACCAAGCTGGGGCGTTGAGTAACTATTCCCCAGGTTACTCTATCTAGAACCAACCTGGGTCCAGCATCTCACCAAGCTGGGGCGTTGAGTAACTATTCCCCAGGTTACTCTATCTAGAACCAACCTGGGTCCAGCATCTCACCAAGCTGGGGCGTTGAGTAACTATTCCCCAGGTTACTCTATCTAGAACCAACCTGGGTCCAGCATCTCACCAAGCTGGGACGTTGAGTAACTATTCCCCAGGTTACTCTATCTAGAACCGACCTGCGTCCAGCATCTCACCAAGCTGGGGCGTTGAGTAACTATTCCCCAGGTTACTCTATCTAGAACCGACCTGGGTCCAGCATCTCACCAAGCTGGGGCGTTGAGTAACTAATCCCCAGGTTACTCTATCTAGAACCAACCTGGGTCCAGCATCTCACCAAGATGGGGCGTTGAGTAACTATTCCCCAGGTTACTCTATCTAGAACCGACCTGGGTCCAGCATCTCACCAAGCTGGGGCGTTGAGTAACTAATCCCCAGTTAACTCTATCTAGAACCAACCTGGGTCCAGCATCTCACCAAGCTGGGGCGTTGAGTAACTATTCCCCAGGTTACTCTATCTAGAACCAACCTGGGTCCAGCATCTCACCAAGCTGGGGCGTTGAGTAACTATTCCCCAGGTTACTCTATCTTGAACCAACCTGGGTCCAGCATCTCACCAAGCTGGGGCGTTCAGTAACTATTCCCCAGGTTACTCTATCTAGAACCAACCTGGGTCCTGCATCTCACCAAGCTGGGGCGTTGAGTAACTATTCCCCAGGTTACTCTATCTAGAACCAACCTGGGTCCAGCATCTCACCAAGCTGGGGCGTTCAGTAACTATTCCCCAGGTTACTCTATCTAGAACCAACCTGGGTCCAGCATCTCACCAAGCTGGGGCGTTCAGTAACTATTCCCCAGGTTACTCTATCTAGAACCAACCTGGGTCCAGCATCTCACCAAGCTGGGGCGTTGAGTAACTATTCCCCAGGTTACTCTATCTAGAACCAACCTGGGTCCAGCATCTCACCAAGCTGGGGCGTTGAGTAACTAATCCCCAGGTTGTTGCTGTAAATGACAATGTGTTCTCAGTCAACTTACCTGGTAAAATAAGGGTGAATGAAAGAGTTTAAAACCTCCATAAAGACAACCCTGACAGGTCCATCAGGAAAGAATGTCTGTGTCTACAATGGTACCCTCTCCTTTATATAGAGCATTACTTTGAAGCGGGGCCCATTGGGAATATACAGAGAATAGGGTGTCATTTTGGACGGAGCCAATGACTTGACATACTTAACAGAGATGTATGGTGTCCAAAACTGGCTAGGTAGTGAATGATTGTGTGTTTTTGTGTCTGTTTATCTAAGTTGTCCGATGCAGGGTAGAATATGGCTCCTGCTTTGTAACACCAGACAGTGGCTAGCGGTTGAGATTCAACTGCACTCTGTGTGTGTGTGTTTTGTGTGCAGCGAATGATTTGGGGTTTTATGTGTTTACACTTTACAGTGATTGTGTGTTTTGTGTGTTTGAAACAGTTGTTTGTTGCTGTTGTTTTGTTGTACATATTACCTAGTCCGACGAGTGTGCAGGCGACCCACAGTGCATCCATTACAAGGGCAGGGAGCACCAGAGCTCCACTCACTACTCTCCCATACTTTATCTGGAAGGGGTCCATCATAGTAACATACTTCTTCTCCCTCATCGGCTTGGCAAAGAATATACCACCTGAGATAAAAGAGGGAGAGGGGGGGAGAGAGAGGAGGAAGAGAGAGGGGTGGAGTGAGAGTGAGAGAGAGGGGGGGGGGGGGGTGAGAGACGGGGAGAGGAGGGTGAGCGAGAGAGGGGGTGGAGAGGAAGAGGGAGAAAGGGAGGGAGAGAGGGGGGGAGATGAAGAGAGAGAGAGGGGGGGAGGAAGAGGGAGAGAGAGGGGGAGGAGAGGAAGAGGGAGATCAAATAAACAGTGCACCAATAACAAGCCGATAAGGTTTGGTGTGTAGAATGTTTGAATGAATTGAAGGTCAGTTAAAAACTACAGACTGGGATGTTTCAGCACAACAACGTCCCGCCACTTAAAATATTGGAAACTTTGATATTCTTACATTTTCAATGATTATTTCTGATTGTGAAGTATAAAGCTGGGAGTTTGTGTGTGTGTGTGTGTGTGTGTGTGTGTGTGTGTGTGTGTGTGTGTGTGTGTGTGTGTGTGTGTGTGTGTGTGTGTGTGTGTGTGTGTGCGTGTTACCGATGATGAAGGAGACGGAGCTCTGTAGGGGCATGAAAGCCCAGACCAGACCCAGGTTAGGGTTATAGACCACCTCCGCTATCCCTACGATAAAGCCTCCTCCAACCCACGTAGCTGAGGACACACACACACACACCGTTTGTCCAAAGGTAAGGAATGATCTATACTGTATCTACAGTACAGTATGAATACAGTAATAGTGAGTACAGGTGTAAAGGTACAGTACAGTATGAATACAGTAATAGTGAGTACAGGTGTAAAGATACAGTACAGTGTGAATACAGTAATTTTGAGTACAGGTGTAAAGATACAGTACAGTGTGAATACAGTAATAGTGAGTACAGGTGTAAAGGTGCAGTACAGTATGAATACAGTAATAGTGAGTACAGGTGTAAAGGTACAGTATGAATACAGTAATAGTGAGTACAGGTGTAAAGGTACAGTATGAATACAGTAATAGTGAGTACAGGTGTAAAGGTACAGTACAGTATGAATACAGTAATAGTGAGTACAGGTGTAAAGGTACAGTACAGTATGAATACAGTAATAGTGAGTACAGGTGTAAAGGTACAGTACAGTGTGAATACAGTAATAGTGAGTACAGGTGTAAAGGTACAGTACAGTATGAATACAGTAATAGTGAGTACAGGTGTAAAGGTACAGTACAGTGTGAAGACAGTAATAGTGAGTACAGGTGTAAAGGTACAGTACAGTATGAATACAGTAATAGTGAGTACAGGTGTAAAGGTACAGTATGAATACAGTAATAGTGAGTACAGGTGTAAAGGTACAGTACAGTGTGAATACAGTAATAGTGAGTACATGTGAAAAGATACAGTACAGTATGAATACAGTAATAGTGAGTACAGGTATAAAGCATTACACAGATCTAAAGACACGCCCACACCTCACCTACCAGTCATGGTGAATATTCCCACAAGCAGGCCGATATTCCTGTCTCCCAGTAAGGTTATCTCTGTCTTGTCTCCCGTGCTTTTCTTCTCCATAGCCCTGGACTTCCGAGCCGCCCACAAACCTGTCCCCAGGACCAACAGATAGAACACTGCCATGGCAACCACACCTGGAATGTTCAGAACCATGGTGGAACACTGGGAACACTCACAGACAGAACAGTGACTGTCAGGAGTTCTGTCTAGTTGTAGTTGTAGTAGTAGCAGTAGTAGCAGTATAGTCTTGTTCCTGGTTAGATAGCTCAGGGCGTCTGCTCTTTTATACTTCTGGCTTGATTGGTCGCAGTGGAGGAGGAGTAAAGGGAAGTGGGCAGGGCATTCAAAGCAGTAAGGAAAGCATATGGTGATTGGTAGGTAAGAAGTAAGGAGAGCATGAAGTCCTTGGTAGATAAATAGTAAGAAGTAAGGAGAGCATGAAGTCATTGGTAGATAAATAGTAAGAAGTAAGAAGAGCATGAAGTCATTGGTAGATAAATAGTAAGAAGTAAGGAGAGCATGAAGTCATTGGTAGATAAATAGTAAGAAGTAAGGAGAGCATGAAGTCCTTGGTAGATAAATAGTAAGAAGTAAGGAGAGCATGAAGTCCTTGTAGATAAATAGTAAGAAGTAAGAAGAGCATGAAGTCATTGGTAGATAAATAGTAAGAAGTAAGGAGAGCATGAAGTCATTGGTAGATAAATAGTAAGAAGTAAGGAGAGCATGAAGTCCTTGTAGATAAATAGTAAGAAGTAAGAAGAGCATGAAGTCATTGGTAGATAAATAGTAAGAAGTAAGGAGAGCATGAAGTCCTTGTAGATAAATAGTAAGAAGTAAGGAGAGCATGAAGTCATTGTAGATAAATAGTAAGAAGTAAGGAGAGCATGAAGTCATTGGTAGATAAATAGTAAGAAGTAAGGAGAGCATGAAGTCCTTGTAGATAAATAGTAAGAAGTAAGGAGAGCATGAAGTCATTGGTAGATAAATAGTAAGAAGTAAGGAGAGCATGAAGTCATTGGTAGATAAATAGTAAGAAGTAAGGAGAGCATGAAGTCTTTGGTAGATAAATAGTAAGAAGTAAGGAGAGCATGAAGTCCTTGGTAGATAAATAGTAAGAAGTAAGAAGAGCATGAAGTCATTGGTAGATAAATAGTAAGAAGTAAGGAGAGCATGAAGTCCTTGGTAGATAAATAGTAAGAAGTAAGGAGAGCATGAAGTCATTGGTAGATAAATAGTAAGAAGTAAGGAGAGCATGAAGTCCTTGGTAGATAAATAGTAAGAAGTAAGAAGAGCATGAAGTCATTGGTAGATAAATAGTAAGAAGTAAGGAGAGCATGAAGTCCTTGGTAGATAAATAGTAAGAAGTAAGGAGAGCATGAAGTCTTTGGTAGATAAATAGTAAGAAGTAAGGAGAGCATGAAGTCCTTGGTAGATAAATAGTAAGAAGTAAGAAGAGCATGAAGTCATTGGTAGATAAATAGTAAGAAGTAAGGAGAGCATGAAGTCCTTGGTAGATAAATAGTAAGAAGTAAGGAGAGCATGAAGTCATTGGTAGATAAATAGTAAGAAGTAAGGAGAGCATGAAGTCCTTGGTAGATAAATAGTAAGAAGTAAGAAGAGCATGAAGTCATTGGTAGATAAATAGTAAGAAGTAAGGAGAGCATGAAGTCATTGGTAGATAAATAGTAAGAAGTAAGGAGAGCATGAAGTCATTGGTAGATAAATAGTAAGGAGAGCATGAAGTCATTGGTAGATAAATAGTAAGAAGTAAGGAGAGCATGAAGTCCTTGTAGATAAATAGTAAGAAGTAAGGAGAGCATGAAGTCATTGGTAGATAAATAGTAAGAAGTAAGGAGAGCATGAAGTCCTTGGTAGATAAATAGTAAGAAGTAAGGAGAGCATGAAGTCCTTGGTAGATAAATAGTAAGAAGTAAGGAGAGCATGAAGTCATTGGTAGATAAATAGTAAGAAGTAAGGAGAGCATGAAGTCCTTGGTAGATAAATAGTAAGAAGTAAGGAGAGCATGAAGTCCTTGGTAGATAAATAGTAAGAAGTAAGGAGAGCATGAAGTCATTGGTAGATAAATAGTAAGAAGTAAGGAGAGCATGAAGTCCTTGGTAGATAAATAGTAAGAAGTAAGGAGAGCATGAAGTCCTTAATAAATGATAAAACGGCATGCCTGGGGTTCACGTAATACTGACAGTCGGTACCTGGAGAGCTCATAGGATGGAGTCAAAACCAAAAGTTACCGAGTACCTCTTTTGGGAGTTCCCTTAGTGTTACCACAATGCTTTTCTCCATGTTCACGGGAACATAAAAGACAAAACTTGTCCGAGTTAGCAACAGTAACTAAGGTGGCGGGGCTTAGTGAAGGGTCACAGCACATATTGATGGGTACACTTCAGAGGAGGCTGGTGGATCTAAGGAGGATTGGGTCATTGTAATGGCTGGAATAGAATCCATGGAATGGTATCGAACACATACTGTATGTTTGACTCAGTTCCGTTTATTCCATTCCAGCCAATTACAATGAGCCTGTCCTCCAATAGGTCCTCCCACCAGCCTCCTCTGGTACACTTTCTGCTTTTACGTCCTGCTTGGCTCCAATGAGTACACGTGAATTATGTATATAAACCCTGGATTGGTGATGCTATGTATTGGCCAATGAAAGTCTTTGAAGCCACCGGTCGGCCATATTGACACTCCCCAGTAGGAGCAGCCCTCCATAGGAACAAATGGAATTCTACAGTATTTCAATCAAATGTTTCAAGGACAAATATACATGTATTTAAGTATGTTTTGTTGTTGTAGTGAAGACAGTATCATTAGTAATCTCTAAAAATGATATTTTAAGGAAAATGTTAATGTATTTTTAAATGTTGTATTTTTATGTTTAGCTCACATAATATAGTTTTAAAATATGCTTTAATCAATCAATCAAATATATTTGCATCAACCGATGTCACAAAGTGCTATACAGAAACCCAGCCTAAAACCCCAAACAGCAAGCAATGCAGATGTAGAAGCACGGTGGCTTTGAAAAACTCCCTAGAAAGGCTAAAACCTAGGAAGAAACCTAGAGAGGAACCAGGCTCTGAGGGGTGGCCAGTTCCTCTTCTGGCTGTGCTGGGTTAAGGTGTCTGTAATAGAATAAAGTGATGAAAAGTGAATGTAGACATTAATAAATGCATTTCTATATCTTCCACGATTAGTTTTACAACAGTGAGGGAGTACCAAGTTGGAGGCACGGTGGCTTCAAACTACAACTCACTGTCATCTAGTGCATTTATAAGTCGTTAGTACACTCAACGTACACTTATAATGCGGTCGCTGACATGAATGGCAACGCCCTTTCTATCCATTCTATTTAAATGCCTCACGCAGCGACAGCACCTGGGGCGCAGTGATCACTGTGAGTGAAGTGCTGAAAGATTCATTTTCACAGGCATAGAAATTGGTGGAATTTTTTTTCGGGAAGTCAACTCAAATATGACGTTGTCCTCGTGTTTCTTTGCTATTTACATTGTTTTCTTCACATGCGAGGTTGTTTTTCAATGTTAGTTTGAGCTTGCTCAACTGCTAGAGAAGAGACAGGCATGCCTCAAGTGCATTCCTGTTACCACGGTAACCTCCCACCCTTAAAGGGGCAGCTGACATTTTTTTGTCTCACCTAAGTGACATTTAGTAATTTCTTATAATAAAAACACTTCCCCAAAATACTTGCTTTGTGTTCCTAAATGTGTTTGTGTGCTCCTACATGTTTCAAATTAAGAGTACATGTGCTCCTGGTACAAAACATGTCAGCATAGAGCCCTGGATATGTAGATTAAAAACAGGAGTGGTCTCAGGACCGCAATTCAACACAATTTGCCATATAATGTCTCAGCTAAGACTAAATATCACTGACTCTATATAATGTCTCAGCTAAGACTAAATATCACTGACCCTATATAATGTCTCAGCTAAGACTAAATATCACTGACCCTATATAAAGTCTCAGCTAAGACTAAATATCACTGACTCTATATAATGTCTCAGCTAAGACTAAATATCACTGACTCTATATAATGTCTCAGCTAAGACTAAATATCACTGACCCTATATAATGTCTCAGCTAAGACTAAATATCACTGACTCTATATAATGTCTCAGCTAAGACTAAATATCACTGACTCTATATAATGTCTCAGCTAAGACTAAATATCACTGACTCTATATAATGTCTCAGCTAAGACTAAATATCACTGACTCTATATAATGTCTCAGCTAAGACTAAATATCACTGACTCTATATAATGTCTCAGCTAAGACTAAATATCACTGACTCTATATAATGTCTCAGCTAAGACTAAATATCACTGACTCTATATAATGTCTCAGCTAAGACTAAATATCACTGACTCTATATAATGTCTCAGCTAAGACTAAATATCACTGACTCTATATAATGTCTCAGCTAAGACTAAATATCACTGACCCTATATAATGTCTCAGCTAAGACTAAATATCACTGACCCTATATAATGTCTCAGCTAAGACTAAATATCACTGACCTTATATAATGTCTCAGCTAAGACTAAACTACATCCACATGATGTGATAGAGACGGAGTGAACGGTGAAGGAGAGAGAAGGAGAGAGAGAAAAAGAGGTAAGGAGAGAGGAGAGAGAAGGAGAGAGAGGAGAGAGAGAGAAAAATAGGTAAGGAGAGAGGAGAAAGGAGAGAGGAGAAGAGAGAGAAGGAGAGAGAGAAAAAGAGGGAAGGAGAGAGGAGAGAGAAAAAGAGGTAAGGAGAGAGGAGAAAGGAGAGAGAAAAAAAGAGGTAAGGAGAGAGGCTATTCAATGATTATTTAGACTAGAGTGGGAGAATCCAAAACAACTTCAGTTTGTACTGTAATAACAACATATATGAAAACAATAGGATGAAGCCAAGGTCGTAGGTTCAACAACCCTACTGGCCAAGGGGACTGAGGTCTACTGTCTCTGAACCAGGGATAAACCAAGGTCGTAGGTTCAACAACCCTACTGGCCAAGGGGACTGAGGTCTACTGTCTCTGAACCAGGGATAAACCAAGGTCGTAGGTTCAACAACCCTACTGGCCAAGGGGACTGAGGTCTACTGTCTCTGAACCAGGGATAAACCAAGGTCGTAGGTTCAACAACCCTACTGGCCAAGGGGACTGAGGTCTACTGTCTCTGAACCAGGGATAAGCCAAGGGGACTGAGATCTACTGTGTCTGAACCAGGGATAAGCCAAGGGGACTGAGGTCTACTGTCTCTGAACCAGGGATAAGCCAAGGGGACTGAGATCTACTGTGTCTGAACCAGGGATAAGCCAAGGGGACTGAGGTCTACTGTCTCTGAACCAGGGATAAGCCAAGGGGACTGAGGTCTACTGTGTCTCTGAACCAGGGATAAGCCAAGGGGACTGAGGTCTACTGTGTCTCTGAACCAGGGATAAGCCAAGGGGACTGAGGTCTACTGTGTCTCTGAACCAGGGATAAACCAAGGGGACTGAGATCTACTGTGTCTGAACCAGGGATAAGCCAAGGGGACTGAGGTCTACTGTGTCTCTGAACCAGGGATAAGCCAAGGGGACTGAGATCTACTGTGTCTCTGAACCAGGGATAAGCCAAGGGGACTGAGATCTACTGTGTCTCTGAACCAGGGATAAGCCAAGGGGACTGAGGTCTACTGTGTCTCTGAACCAGGGATAAGCCAAGGGGACTGAGATCTACTGTGTCTCTGAACCAGGGATAAGCCAAGGGGACTGAGGTCTACTGTGTCTCTGAACCAGGGATAAGCCAAGGGGACTGAGATCTACTGTGTCTCTGAACCAGGGATAAGCCAAGGGGACTGAGATCTACTGTGTCTCTGAACCAGGGATAAGCCAAGGGGACTGAGGTCTACTGTGTCTCTGAACCAGGGATAAGCCAAGGGGACTGAGATCTACTGTGTCTCTGAACCAGGGATAAGCCAAGGGGACTGAGGTCTACTGTGTCTCTGAACCAGGGATAAGCCAAGGGGACTGAGGTCTACTGTGTCTGAACCAGGGATAAACCAAGGGGACTGAGGTCTACTGTGTCTCTGAACCAGGGATAAGCCAAGGGGACTGAGATCTACTGTCTCTGAACCAGGGATAAGCCAAGGGGACTGAGGTCTACTGTGTCTCTGAACCAGGGATAAGCCAAGGGGACTGAGATCTACTGTCTCTGAACCAGGGATAAACCAAGGGGACTGAGGTCTACTGTGTCTCTGAACCAGGGATAAGCCAAGGGGACTGAGGTCTACTGTGTCTCTGAACCAGGGATAAGCCAAGGTCGTAGGTTCAACAACCCTACTGGCCAAGGGGACTGAGGTCTACTGTGTCTGAACCAGGGATGAGCCAAGGGGACTGAGGTCTACTGTGTCTCTGAACCTTCCCAGCTGTCATCACTATCAGGGTCTATGTAATGTTTATTTGGACATTAAACCCCCTGATCCATGTTCACATCTCTATACAAATCTCATGTTATTGGTCACATGCGGCGAATACAACAGGTGTAGACATCACCGTGAAATGCTTACTGACAGTTAAGAAAAGATTTACTAAATTACCTTTTTTTATTTTTTATTAACACTATAAAATAACAATAACGAGGCTATTTACAGGTGGTACCAGTAACAAGTCAATGTGTAGAGGGTACAAGTTAGTCGAGGTAATTGAGGTAATATGTACATTTAGCTAGAACCTGCTTGGCTTTTGCAGTGAAATAACAGTCCTACGTCCTATCAACATGCTCAAACTGAGGATGGGGACAGACCGTTCCTGCTATGGGGTCAGCGATGCCTGAGGCAAGGGAGGCAAACCTGGTGTTCATGACATTAACCTCACAGCTGACAAGACAAAGTCACTCTCTTCAAATGTCCTCCCACTGAAGAAAACAGCAAGATGTTGCTGTCAAGTCACACAGCAATAATTCAACTCATGTGAACTTGCTGGAGCTCTCTGTATGTAAATATACACGCATATCAAGTGGTATCAACACTATCCAATCACGACAGATACTGTACTGGCCTAATTAATAGGCTGCCTGACTACTAAATTGACTGGAAGCATCAACGAGACATTTACCTAGAAAACATGACAAAGTTAACATACAGGTGACACATTCAAGCTGACTAAATTGACAGTCCAAACATCATAAAACAGAAGATCATTAATGAACACAAAAACGGACGCCTCAGAGAGAGAGAGAGAGATAGAGGAGAAAAAATAAATATATATTTTATTTTTAAAACTTCCAGAGCAAATCCCACCCATACAGACCTCAAAAAACACCATCAGCCCCAACAACACCGTCAGACACCCCAACTAAACACCATCACCCCCAACAACATGTCAGACACCCCAACTAAACACCATCACCCCAACACTGTCAGACACCCCAACTAAACACCATCAGCCCCAACAACATGTCAGACACCCCAACTAAACACCATCACCCCAACACTGTCAGACACCCCAACTAAACACCATCAGCCCCAACAACACGTCAGACACCCCAACTAAACACCATCAGCCCCAACAACATGTCAGACACCCCAACTAAACACCATCAGCCCCAACAACACGTCAGACACCCCAACTAAACACCATCACCCCCAACACTGTCAGACACCCCAACTAAACACCATCACCCCAACAACATGTCAGAAACCCCAACTAAACACCATCACCCCAACACTGTCAGACACCCCAACTAAACACCATCAGCCCCAACAACACGTCAGACACCCCAACTAAACACCATCACCCCCAACAACATGTCAGACACCCCAACTAAACACCATCACCCCCAACAACATGTCAGAAACCCCAACTAAACACCATCAGCCCCAACAACATGTCAGAAACCCCAACTAAACACCATCAGCCCCAACAACACTGTCAGACACCCCAACTAAACACCATCACCCCCAACAACATGTCAGACACCCCAACTAAACACCATCAGCCCAAACAACATGTCAGACACCCCAACTAAACACCATCAGCCCCAACAACATGTCAGACACCCCAACTAAACACCATCAGCCCCAACAACATGTCAGACACCCCAACTAAACACCATCAGCCCAACACTGTCAGACACCCCAACTAAACACCATCAGCCCCAACAACATGTCAGACACCCCAACTAAACACCATCAGCCCCAACAACATGTCAGACACCCCAACAAAACACAATCACCCCAACACTGTCACACACCCCAACTAAACACCATCACCCCATTACTGTCAGACACCCCAACTAAACACCATTAGCCCCAACACTGTTAGACACCCCAACTAAACACCATCAGCCCCAACATTGTCAGACACCCCAACTAAACACCATCAGCCCCAACAACATGTCAGACACCCCAACTAAACACCATCAGCCCAACACTGTCAGACACCCCAACTAAACACCATCACCCCAACAACATGTCAGACACCCCAACTAAACACCATCACCCCAACACTGTCAGACACCCCAACTAAACACCATCACCCCAACACTGTCAGACACCCAAACTAAACACCATCAGCCCCAACAACATGTCAGACACCCCAACTAAACACCATCACCCCAACACTGTCAGACACCCCAACTAAACACCATCACCCCAACACTGTCAGACACCCCAACTAAACACCATCACCCCAACACTGTCAGACACCCCAACTAAACACCATCACCCCAACAACATGTCAGACACCCCAACTAAACACCATCAGCCCAACACTGTCACACACCCCGACTAAACACCATCACCCCAACACTGTCAGACACCCCAACTAAACACCATCAGCCCAACAACATGTCAGACACCCCAACTAAACACCATCACCCCAACACTGTCAGACACCCCGACTAAACACCATCACCCCAACACTGTCAGACACCCAAAATAAACACCATCAGCCCAACAACATGTCAGACACCCCAACTAAACACCACCAGCCCAACAACAAGTCAGACACCCCAACTAAACACCATCAGCCCCAAAAACATGTCAGACACCCCAACTAAACACCATCACCCCAACACTGTCAGACACCCCAACTAAACACCATAAGCCCTAACAACACGTCAGACACCCCAACTAAACACCATCAGCCCCAACAACACGTCAGACACCCCAACTAAACACCATCAGCCCCAACAACATGTCAGACACCCCAACAAAACACAATAAGCCCCAACAACACTGTCAGAAACCCCAACTAAACACCATCAGCCCAACACTGTCAGACACCCCAACTAAACACCATCAGCCCCAACAACATGTCAGACACCCCAACTAAACACCATCAGCCCCAACAACATGTCAGACACCCCAACTAAACACCATCACCCCAACACTGTCAGACACCCCAACTAAACACCATCAGCCCCAACATGTCAGACACCCCAACTAAACACCATCAGCCCCAACAACATGTCAGACACCCCAACTAAACACCATCACCCCAACACTGTCAGACACCCCAACTAAACACCATCACCCCAAAAACATGTCAGACACCCCAACTAAACACTATCAGCCCCAACAACATGTCAGACACCCCAACTAAACACCATCAGCCCCAACAACATGTCAGACACCCCAACTAAACACCATCACCCCAACACTGTCAGACACCCCAACTAAACACCATCACCCCAACACTGTCAGACACCCCAACTAAACACCATCACCCCAACACTGTCAGACACCCCAACTAAACACCATCACCCCAACACGTGAGACACCCCAACTGAACACCATCACCCCAACACCGTCAGACACCCCAAATGAACACCATCACCCCAACACTGTCAGACACCCCAACTAAACACCATCACCCCAACACTGTCAGACACCCCAACTAAACACCATCAGCCCCAACAACACGTCAGACACCCCAACTAAACACCATCACCCCCAACAACATGTCAGACAGGTCCTACCAAGGTCCTACCATGTCAGATAGGTCCTACCAAGAATTAAACTCGGATTGTAGGATTCAAAGTCCTGAGTGATAACCTATACAGCACAGAACCCTGTAATCAATACTCCGTGATGGGTTCAGATTTTACTCTCCTAGGTTCTCCGGAAAAACAGAGAAAATATATTCTGGCCATAAACGGTATCAACTGGGCTACCCTACCATGTAACAACTTGTAAGTCCACATATTTCCAACACGATTGATGTGATGAGGGTGAAAAAAAATCTGAAATATTTTTGGTTCATTGGGAGAAAAAAACAAAAACTTCCTGATAGGAAGTGGAAAATCTGAAAAAGATGCTACGTTAGCACAATGTATAACCACTGATTTCAGCTCTAAATATGCACATTTTCGAACAAAACATAAGTGTATGTATAACCTGATGTTATAGGACTATCATCTGATGAAGCTTATCAAGGTTAGTCAAAAATTATATATCTTTTGCTGGTTTGTTACGATCGCTAACTTTTTCTGCTGGGGAATGGCTTGTGTTTCTGGCTATTGTGGTAAGCTAATATAATGCTATATTGTGTTTTCGCTGTAAAACACTTAAGAAATTGGAAATATTGGCTGGAATCACAAGATGCCTGTCTTTCATTTGCTGTACACCATGTATTTTTCAGAAATGTTTTATGATGAGTATTTAGGTATTTGACGTTGGTGTCTGTAATTACTCTGGCTGCTTCGGTGCCATTTCTGACGGTAGCTGTGATGGTAGCTGCAATGTAAAACTGATTTATAGCTCAAATATGCACATTTTTCAAACAAAACATAGATTTATTGAATAACATGTTATAAGACTGTCATCTGAAGAAGTTGTTTCTTGGTTAGTTTGGTTGGTTCTTGGTTAGTTAGGTTGGTTTTGTGCATGCTACCTGTGCTGTGAAAAATGTCTGTCCTTTTTTGTATTTGGTGGTGAGCTAACATAAATATACGTGGTGTTTTCGCTGTAAAACATTTTAAAAATCGGACATGTTGGCTGGATTCACAAGATGTTTATCTTTCAAATGTTGTATTGGACTTGTTAATGTGTGAAAGTTAAATATTTCTAAAAAATATATTTTGAATTTCGCGCCCTGCACTTGAGCTGGCTGTTGTCATATTGTGCCCGGCTTCGGGCTTGCAGCCAGAAGAAGTTAACAGCAAGAGATGAGATTATTGGTAGGCCATGTGAATAATTCAACACAAAAGCTAGGAAGGTTCTACCGAGTTTTGAACTCGGATCACTGGTTTCAAAGTCCAGAGTGCTAACCATTACACCATAGAACCATAATCTTAATCAAATTTGGAATTTTACAGAAAAAATGGACAGTCGTTCCTTCACGTGTTGCAAATACTTTCAACTGACAACAATATTTGGACAGCTATCTTCTAGTTCAACAAGGAAGAATTATACACCTGGTAGGTCCGACCAAGACTTGAACTCAGATTGTAGAATTCAGAGTCCTGAGTGATAACCTTGACAGCACAGAACCCTGTAATCAATACTCTGTGATGGGTTCAGATTTACTCTCCTAGGTTCTCCGGAAAAACAGAGAAAAAATCTGAAATATTTTCGGTTCATTGGGAGGTAGCAAGTTATCAATTAACAAACCTACTAGGCACTCATAGTATGCATTTCCTGTAGGCTAGCCATTCATGTGTACCAAAGACTGCTCATCAACTCCCACCCACTTGTTTCTTTCACACACGACAATTTTAAAGTTGACAGGAGAGGAGTATGTCACTGCAAAATCAAGGTAGGTCCTACGGAGATTTGAACTCGGATCACAGGATTCAGAGTCCTGAGTGCTAACCATTACACCATAGAACCCTGTACATAAATATTATTGAAGTGTTCAGATTCTCCTGTCATTTGTTCACACGATTAACAGCAAGAGATGAGATTATTGGTAGGCCATGTGAATAATTCAACACAAAAGCTAGGAAGGTTCTACCGAGATTTGAACTCGGATCACTGGTTTCAAAGTCCAGAGTGCTAACCATTACACCATAGAACCATAATCTTAATCAAATTTGGAATTTTACAGAAAAAATGGACAGTCGTTCCTTCACGTGTTGCAAATACTTTCAACTGACAACAATATTTGGACAGCTATCTTCTAGTTCAACAAGGAAGAATTATACACCTGGTAGGTCCGACCAAGACTTGAACTCAGATTGTAGGATTCAGAGTCCTGAGTGATAACCTTGACAGCACAGAACCCTGTAATCAATACTCTGTGATGGGTTCAGATTTACTCTCCTAGGTTCTCCGGAAAAACAGAAAATATTTTCTGTCCATAAACGGTATCAACTGGGCTACCCTACCATGTAACAACTTGTAAGTCCACATATTTCCAACAAGATTGATGTGATGAGGGTGAAAAAAATCTGAAATATTTTCAGTTCATTGGGAGGTAGCAAGTTCTCAATTAACAAACCTACTAGGCACTCATAGTATGCATTTCCTGTAGGCTAGCCATTCATGTGTACCAAAGACTGCTCATCAACTCCCACCCACTTGTTTCTTTCACACACGACAATTTTAAAGTTGACAGGAGAGGAGTATGTCACTGCAAAATCAAGGTAGGTCCTACAGAGATTTGAACTCAGATCGCAGTATTCAGAGTCCTGAGTGCTAACCATTACACCATAGAACCCTGTACATAAATATTATTGAAGTATTCAGATTTTCCTGTCATTTGTTCACACGATTAACAGCAAGAGATTAGATTATTGGTAGGCCATGTGAATAATTCAGCACAAAAGCTAGGAAGCTTCTACCGAGATTTGAACTCGGATCACTGGATTCAAAGTCCAGAGTGCTAACCATTACACCATAGAACCATATTCTTTACCAAATTTGGAATTTTACAGAAAAAAATTGACAGTCGTTCCTTCACGTGTTGCAAATACTTTCAACTGACAACAATATTTGGACAGCTATCTTCTAGTTCAACAAGGAAGAATTATTCACATGGTAGGTCCGACCAAGACTTGAACTCAGATTGTAGGATTCAGAGTCCTGAGTGATAACCTTGACAGCACAGAACCCTGTAATCAATACACTGTGATGGGTTCAGATTTACTCTCCTAGGTTCTCCGGAAAAACAGAGAAAAAATCTGAAACATTTTCGGTTCATTGGGAGGTAGCAAGTTATCAATTAACAAACCTACTAGGCACTCATAGTATGCATTTCCTGTAGGCTAGCCATTCATGTGTACCAAAGACTGCTCATCAACTCCCACCCACTTGTTTCTTTCACACACGACAATTTTAAAGTTGACAGGAGAGGAGTATGTCACTGCAAAATCAAGGTAGGTCCTACCGAGATTTGAACTCGGATTGCAGGATTCAGAGTCCTGAGTGCTAACCATTACACCATAGAACCCTGTACATAAATATTATTGAAGTATTCAGATTTTCCTGTCATTTGTTCACACGATTAACAGCAAGAGATTAGATTATTGGTAGGCCATGTGAATAATTCAGCACAAAAGCTAGGAAGCTTCTACCGAGATTTGAACTCGGATCACTGGATTCAAAGTCCAGAGTGCTAACCATTACACCATAGAACCATATTTTTTACCAAATTTGGAATTTTACAGAAAAAAATTGACAGTCGTTCCTTCACGTGTTGCAAATACTTTCAACTGACAACAATATTTGGACAGCTATCTTCTAGTTCAACAAGGAAGAATTATTCACATGGTAGGTCCGACCAAGACTTGAACTCAGATTGTAGGATTCAGAGTCCTGAGTGATAACCTTGACAGCACAGAACCCTGTAATCAATACTCTATGATGGGTTCAGATTTACTCTCCTATGTTCTCCGGAAAAACAGAGAAAATATTTTCTGTCCATAAACGGTATCAACTGGGCTACCCTACCATGTAACAACTTGTAAGTCCACATATTTCCAACACGATTGATGTGATGAGGGTGAAAAAAATCTGAAATATTTTCAGTTCATTGGGAGGTAGCAAGTTCTCAATTAACAAACCTACTAGGCACTCATAGTATGCATTTCCTGTAGGCTAGCCATTCATGTGTACCATCAACTCCCACCCACTTGTTTCTTTCACACACGACAATTTTAAAGTTGACAGGAGAGGAGTATGTCACTGCAAAATCAAGGTAGGTCCTACCGAGATTTGAACTCGGATCGCAGGATTCAGAGTCCTGAGTGCTAACCATTACACCATAGAACCCTGTACATAAATATTATTGAAGTGTTCAGATTCTCCTGTCATTTGTTCACACGATTAACAGCAAGAGATGAGATTATTGGTAGGCCATGTGAATAATTCAGCACAAAAGCTAGGAAGGTTCTACCGAGATTTGAACTCGGATCACTGGATTCAAAGTCCAGAGTGCTAACCATTACACCATAGAACCATAATCTTAAGCAATTTTGGAATTTTACAGAAAAAAATGGACAGTCGTTCCTTCACGTGTTGCAAATACTTTCAACTGACAACAATATTTGGACAGCTGTCTTCTAGTTCAACAAGGAAGAATTATTCACATGGAAGGTCCGACCAAGACTTGAACTCAGATTGTAGGATTCAGAGTCCTGAGTGATAACCTTGACAGCACAGAACCCTGTAATCAATACTCTATGATGGGTTCAGATTTACTCTCCTAGGTTCTCCGGAAAAACAGAGGAAATATTTTCTGTACATAAACGGTATCAACTGGGCTACCCTACCATGTAACAACTTGTAAGTCCACATATTTCCAACAAGATTGATGTGATGAGGGTGAAAAAAATCTGAAATATTTTCAGTTCATTGGGAGGTAGCAAGTTCTCAATTAACAAACCTACTAGGCACTCATAGTATGCATTTCCTGTAGGCTAGCCATTCATGTGTACCAAAGACTGCTCATCAACTCCCACCCACTTGTTTCTTTCACACACGACAATTTTAAAGTTGACAGGAGAGGAGTATGTCACTGCAAAATCAAGGTAGGTCCTACCGAGATTTGAACTCAGATCGCAGGATTCAGAGTCCTGAGTGCTAACCATTACACCATAGAACCCTGTACATAAATATTATTGAAGTGTTCAGATTTTCCTGTCATTTGTTCACACGATTAACAGCAAGAGATGAGATTATTGGTAGGCCATGTGAATAATTCAGCACAAAAGCTAGCAAGGTTCTACTGAGATTTGAACTCGGATCACTGGATTCAAAGTCCAGAGTCCTAACCATTACACCATAGAACCCTATTCTTGACCAAATTTGGAATTTTACAGAAAAAAATGGACAGTCGTTCCTTCACGTTTTGCAAATACTTTCAACTGACAACAATATTTGGACAGCTATCTTCTAGTTCAACAAGGAAGAATTATACGCATGGTAGGTCCGACCAAGACTTGAACTCAGATTGTAGGATTCAGAGTCCTGAGTGATAATCTTGACAGCACAGAACCCTGTAATCAATACTCTGTGATGGGTTCAGATTTACTCTCCTAGGTTCTCCGGAAAAACAGAAAATATTTTCTGTCCATAAACGGTATCAACTGGGCTACCCTACCATGTAACAACTTGTAAGTCCACATATTTCCAACAAGATTGATGTGATGAGGGTGAAAAAAATCTGAAATATTTTCGGTTCATTGGGAGGTAGCAAGTTCTCAATTAACAAACCTACTAGGCACTCATAGTATGCATTTCCTGTAGGCTAGCCATTCATGTGTACCAAAGACTGCTCATCAACTCCCACCCACTTGTTTCTTTCACACACGACAATTTTAAAGTTGACAGGAGAGGAGTATGTCACTGCAAAATCAAGGTAGGTCCTACAGAGATTTGAACTCAGATCGCAGTATTCAGAGTCCTGAGTGCTAACCATTACACCATAGAACCCTGTACATAAATATTATTGAAGTGTTCAGATTTTCCTGTCATTTGTTCACCGATTAACAGCAAGAGATGAGATTATGGTAGACCATGTGAATAATTCAGCACAAAAGCTAGAAGGTTCTACCGAGATTTGAACTCGGATCACTGGATTCAAGTCCAGAGTGCTAACCATTACACATAGAACCCTATTCTTGACCAAATTTGGAATTTTACAGAAAAAAATGGACAGTCGTTCCTTCACGTTTTGCAAATACTTTCAACTGACAACAATATTTGGACAGCTATCTTCTAGTTCAACAAGGAAGAATTATACGCATGGTAGGTCCGACCAAGACTTGAACTCAGATTGTAGGATTCAGAGTCCTGAGTGATAATCTTGACAGCACAGAACCCTGTAATCAATACTCTGTGATGGGTTCAGAGTACTCTCCTAGGTTCTCCGGAAAAACAGAAAATATTTTCTGTCCATAAACGGTATCAACTGGGCTACCCTACCATGTAACAACTTGTAAGTCCACATATTTCCAACAAGATTGATGTGATGAGGGTGAAAAAAATCTGAAATATTTTCGGTTCATTGGAGGTACAAGTTTTCTCAATTAACAACCTACTAGGCACTCATAGTATGCTTTCCTGTAGGCTAGCCATTCATGTGTACCAAAGACTGCTCATCAACTCCCACCCACTTGTTTCTTTCACACAGACAATTTTAAAGTTGACAGAGAGGAGTATGTCACTGCAAAATCAAGGTAGGTCCTCCGAGATTTGAACTCGATCGCAGGATTCAGAGTCCTGAGTGCTAACCATTACACCATAGAACCCTGTACATAATTTTTTTTGAAGTGTTCAGATTTTCCTGTCATTTGTTCACACGATTAACAGCAAGAGATGAGATTATTGGTAGGCCATGTGAATAATTCAGCACAAAAGCTAGGAAGGTTCTACTGAGCCCGGAGTGCTAACCTTTACATCACAGAACCATATTCTTAACCAAATTTGGAATTTTACAGAAAAAAATGGACAGTCGTTCCTTCACGTTTTGCAAATACTTTCAACTGACAACAATATTTGGACAGCTATCTTCTAGTTCAACAAGGAAGAATTATCCATGGTAGGTCCGACCAAACTTGAACTCAGATTGTAGGATTCAGAGTCCTGAGTGATAACCTTGACAGCACAGAACCCTGTAATCAATACTCTATGATGGTTCAGATTTACTCTCCTAGGTTCTCCGGAAAAACAGAGAAATATTTTTCTGCCATAAACGGTATCAACTGGGCTACCCTACCATGTAACAACTTGTAAGTCCACATATTTCCAACACGATTGATGTGATGAGGGTGAAAAAAATCTGAAAATTTTCGGTTCATTGGGAGGTAGCAAGTTCTCAATTAACAAACCTACTAGGCACTCATAGTATGCATTTCCTGTAGGCTAGCCATTCATGTGAACAAAGACTGCTCATCAACTCCCACCCACTTGTTTCTTTCACACACAACAATTTTAAAGTTGACAGGAGAGGAGTATGTCACTGCAAAATCAAGGTAGGTCCTACCGAGATTTGAACTCGGATCGCAGGATTCAGAGTCCTGAGTGCTAACCATTACACCATAGAACCCTGTACATAAATATTTTGAGTATTTCAGATTTTCCTGTCATTTGTTCACACGATTAACAGCAAGAGATAGATTATTGGTAGGCCATGTGAATAATTCACACAAAAGCTAGGAAGTTTTCTACCGAATTTGAACTCGGATCACTGGATTCAAGTCCAGAGTGCTAACCATTACACCATAGAACCTATTCTTACCAAATTTGGATTTTACAGAAAAAAATGGACAGTCGTTCCTTCCGTGTTGCAAATACTTTCAACTGACAACAATATTTGGACAGCTATCTCTAGTTCAACAAGGAAGAATTATTCACATGGTAGGTCCGACCAAACTTGAACTCAGATTGTAGGATTCAGAGTCCTGAGTGATAACCTTGACAGCACAGAACCCTGTAATCAATACTCTATGATGGGTTCAGATTTACTCTCCTAGTTCTCCGGAAAAACAGAGAAAATATTTTCTGCCATAAACTATCAACTGGGCTACCCTACCATGTAACAACTTGTAAGTCCACATATTTCCAACACGATTGATGTGATGAGGGTGAAAAAATCTGAAAATTTTCGTTCATTGGGAGGTAGCAAGTTCTCAATTAACAACCTACTAGGCACTCATAGTATGCATTTCCTGTAGCTAGCCATTCATGTGTACCAAAGACTGCTCATCAACTCCCACCCACTTGTTTTTTCACACACGACAATTTTAAAGTTGACAGGAGAGGAGTATGTCACTGCAAAATCAGTAGGTCCTACGAGATTTGAACTCGATCGCAGGATTCAGAGTCCTGATGCTAACCATTACACCATAAACCCTGTACATAAATATTTTGAAGTGTTCAGATTTTCCTGTCATTTGTTCACCGATTAACAAAGAGATAGATTATTGGTAGGCCATGTGAATATTCACACAAAGCTGGAAGGTTCTACCGAGATTTGAACTCGATCAGTCAAGTCGAGTCAACCATTACACTAGACCCTGTACATAATTTTGAGTTCATTTCTGTCATTGTCACGATTAACAGCAAGATGAGATATGACCATGAATATCAGCAAATCTAGAAGTCACAGATTACTCGATCACTGATCAAGTCCAGATCTACATTACACATAGAACTATTCTACAAATTTGAATTTTACAGAAAAAATGGACAGTCGTTCCTTCACGTGTTGCAAATACTTCAACTGACAACAATATTTGGACAGCTTCTTCTAGTTCAACAAGGAAGAATTATTCACATGGTAGGTCCGACAAGACTTGAACTCAGATTGTAGGATTCAGAGTCCTGAGTGATAACCTTGACAGCACAGAACCCAGTAATCAATACTCTGTGATGGGTTCAGATTTACTCTCCTAGGTTCTCCGGAAAAACAGAGAAAAAGTTTTCTGGCCATAAACGGTATCAACTGGGCTACCCTACCATGTAACAACTTGTAAGTCCACATATTTCCAACACGATTGATGTGATTAGGGGAAAAAAATCTGAAAATTTTCGGTTCTTGGGAGGTAGCAGTTCTCAATTAACAAACCTACTAGGCACTCATAGTAGCATTTCCTGTAGGCTAGCCATTCATGTGTACCAAAGACTGCTCATCAACCCCACCCATTGTTTCTTTCACACACGACAATTTTAAAGTTGACAGGAGAGGATTATGTCACTGCAAAATCAGGTAGGTCCTACCGAGATTTGAACTCGGATCGCAGGATTCAGAGTCCTGAGTGCTAACCATTACACAATAGAACCCTGTACATAAATATTTTGAAGTGTTCAGATTTTCCTGTCATTTGTTCACCGATTAACAGCAAGAGATAGATTATTGGTAGGCCATGTGAAAATTCACACAAAAGCTGGAAGGTTCTACCGAGATTTGAACTCGATCCAGGATTCAAGTCCGAGTGCTAACCTTAACCATAAACCTGTACATATATTGAAGTGTTCAGATTTTCCTGTCATTTGTTCCACGATTAACAGCAAGAGATGAGATTATTGGTAGGCCATTGAATAATTCAGCACAAAATCTAGGAAGGTTCTACCGAGATTTGAACTCGGATCACTGGATTCAAAGTCCAGAGTGCTAACCATTACACCATAGAACCATATTCTTAACCAAATTTGAATTTTACAGAAAAAATGGACAGTCGTTCCTTCACGTGTTGCAAATACTTTCAACTGACAACAATATTTGGACAGCTTCTTCTAGTTCAACAAGGAAGAATTATTCACAATGGCCTACC
>NW_024058464.1:77500-85563 GCF_016432855.1 Salvelinus namaycush | reverse complement strand
ATGGTATAAGTTTAGCACTCTGGACTTTGAATCCAGTGATCCGAGTTCAATCTCGGTAGAACCTTCCTGATTTTGTGCTGAATTATAACATGGCCTACCAATAATCTCATCTCTTGCTGTTAATCGGTGAACAAATGACGGAAAATCTGAACACTTCAAAAATTTATGTACAGGGTTCTATGGTGTATATGGTTAGCACTCAGACTCTGAATCCTCGATCCGATTTCAAATCTCGTAGAACCTTCCCGCTTTTGTGGCTGAATTATTCGACATGGCCTACCAAATAATCTAATCTCTTGTGTTAATCGGGTGAACACATGACAGGAAAATCGGAACACTATTCAATAATATTTATTTACAGGGTTCTTATGGTATAATGGTTTAGCACTCTGACTTTGATCCAGTGATCCGAGTTCAAATCTCTGTAGATCCTTCCTGATTTTTGTGCTGAATTATTCAAATGGCCTACCAATAATCTCATCTCTTGCTGTTAATCGTGTGAACAATGACAGGAAAATCTGAACAACTTCAATAAAATGTATTACTGGGTTCTATTGTAATGGTTAGCACTCGGACTTGAATCCTGGATCCGAGTTCAAATCTCGGTAGAACCTTCCAGCTTTTTGCTGAATTATTCACATGGCCTACCAATAATCTCATCTCTTGCTGTTAATCGTGTGAACAAATGACAGGAAAATCTGAACACTTCAAAAAAAATTATGTACAGGGTTCTATGGTGTAATGGTTAGCACTCAGGACTCTGAATCCTGCGATCCGAGTTCAAATCTCGGTAGGACCTACCTTGATTTTGCAGTGACATACTCCTCTCCTGTCAACTTTAATTGTCGTGTGTGAAAGAAACAAGTGGGTGGGAGTTGATGAGCAGTCTTTGGTACACATGAATGGCTAGCCTACAGGAAATGCATACTATGAGTGCCTAGTAGGTTTGTTAATTGAGAACTTGCTACCTCCCAATGAACTGAAAATTTTCAGATTTTTTTCACCCTAATCACATCAATCGTGTTGGAAATATGGACTTACAAGTTGTTACATGGTAGGGTAGCCCAGTTGATACGTTTATGGCCAGAAAATATTTTCTTGTTTTTCCGAGAACCTAGGAGAGTAAATCTGAACCCATCAAGAGTATTGATTACAGGGTTCTGTGCTGTCAAGGTTACACTCAGGACTCTGAATCCTACAATCTGAGTTCAAGTTTTGGTCGGACCTACCATGTGAAAATTCTTCCTTGTTGAACTAGAAGAAGCTGTCCAAATATTGTTGTCAGTTGAAGTATTTGCAACACGTGAAGGAACGACTGTCCATTTTTTCTGTAAAATTCAAATTTGGTTAAGAATAGGTTCTATGTGTAATGTTAGCACTCTGGACTTTGAATCCAGTGATCCAGTTCAAATCTCGGTAGAACCTTCCTAGTTTTGTGTCTGAATTATTCACAGGCCTACCAATCTCATCTCTTGCTGTTAATTCTGGTGAACAAATGACAGGAAAATCTGAACACTTCAAAATATTATGTACAGGGTTCTATGGTGTAATGGTTGCACTCAGGACTCTGAATCCTGCGATCCGAGTTCAAATCTCGGTAGGACCTACCTGATTTTGCAGTGACATACTCCTCTCCTGTCAACTTTAAAATTGTCGTGTGTGAAAGAAACAAGTGGGTGGGAGTTGATGAGCAGTCTTTGGTACACATGAATGGCTAGCCTACAGGAAATGCATACTATGAGTGCCTAGTAGGTTTGTTAATTGAGAACTTGCTACCTCCCAATGAACCGAAAATTTTCAGATTTTTTTCACCCTCATCACATCAACTGGTTGGAAATATGTGGACTTACAAGTTGTTACATGGTAGGGTAGCCCAGTTGATACGTTTATGGCCAGAAAATATTTTTCTCTGTTTTTCCGGAGAACCTAGGAGAGTAATCTGAACCCATCAAGAGTATTGATTACAGGGTTCTGTGCTGTCAAGGTTATCACTCAGGACTCTGAATCCTACAATCTGAGTTAAAGTTTGGTCGGACCTACCATGTGAATAATCTTCCTTGTTGAACTAGAAGAAGCTGTCCAAATATTGTTGTCAGTTGAAAGTATTTGCAACACTGAAGGAACGACTGTCCATTTTTTCTGTAAAATTACAATTTGGTTAAGAATATGTTTATGGTGTAATGTTAGCACTCTGGACTTTGAATCCAGGATCCGAGTTCAAATCTCGGTAGAACCTTCCTAGCTTTTGTGCTGAATTATTCACATGGCCTACCAATAATCTCATCTCTTGCTGTTACGGTGAACAAATGACAGGAAAATCTGAACACTTCAAAATTTTTATGTACAGGTTCTATGGTGTAATGGTTAGCACTCAGACTCTGAATCCTGCGATCCGAGTTCAAATCTCGGTAGGACCTACCTGATTTTGCAGTGACAACTCCTCTCCTGTCAACTTTAAAATTGTTGTGTGAAAGAAACAGTGGGTGGGAGTTGATGAGCAGTCTTGGTACACATGAATGGCTAGCCTACAGGAAATGCATACTATGAGTGCCTAGTAGGTTTGTTAATTGAGAACTTGCTACCTCCCAATGAACCGAAAATTTTTCAGATTTTTTTCACCCTATCACATCAATCGTGTTGGAAATATGTGACTTACAAGTTGTTACATGGTAGGGTAGCCCAGTTGATACGTTTATGGCCAGAAAATTTTTCTCTGTTTTTCCGGAGAACCTAGGAGAGTAAATCTGAACCCATCAAGAGTATTGATTACAGGGTTCTGTGCTGTCAAGGTTATCACTCAGGACTCTGAATCCTACAATCTGAGTTCAAGTTTGGTCGACCTACCATGTGAATAATTCTTCCTTGTTGAACTAGAAGAGCTGTCCAAATATTGTTGTCAGTTGAAAGTATTTGCAACAACGTGAAGGAACGACTGTCCATTTTTTTCTGTAAAATTCAAATTTGGTTAAGATATGGTTCTATGGTGTAATGTTAGCACTCTGGACTTTGAATCCAGTGATCTGAGTTCGTTCAAATCTCGGTAGAACCTTCCTAGATTTTGTGCTGAATTATTCAAATGGCCTACCAATAATCTCATCTCTTGCTGTTAATCGGGTGAACAAATGACAGGAAAATCTGAACACTTCAATAATATTTATGTACAGGGTTCTATGGTGTAATGGTTAGCACTCAGGACTCTGAATCCTGCGATCCGAGTTCAAATCTCGGTAGGACCTACCTCGATTTTGCAGTGACATACTCCTCTCCTGTCAACTTTAAAATTGTCGTGTGTGAAAGAAACAAGTGGGTGGGAGTTGATGAGCAGTCTTTGGTACACATGAATGGCTAGCCTACAGGAAATGCATACTATGAGTGCCTAGTAGGTTTGTTAATTGAGAACTTGCTACCTCCCAATGAACCGAAAATATTTCAGATTTTTTTCACCCTAATCACATCAATCGTGTTGGAAATATGTGGACTTACAAGTTGTTACATGGTAGGGTAGCCCAGTTGATACCGTTTATGGCCAGAAAATATTTTCTCTGTTTTTCCGGAGAACCTAGGAGAGTAAATCTGAACCCATCACAGAGTATTGATTACTGGGTTCTGTGCTGTCAAGGTTATCACTCAGGACTCTGAATCCTACTATCTGAGTTCAAGTCTTGGTCGGACCTACCATGTGAATAATTCTTCCTTGTTGAACTAGAAGACAGCTGTCCAAATATTGTTGTCAGTTGAAAGTATTTGCAACACGTGAAGGAACGACTGTCCATTCTTTTCTGTAAAATTACAAATTTGGTTAAGAATATGGTTCTATGGTGTAATGGTTAGCACTCTGGACTTTGAATCCAGTGATCCGAGTTCAAATCTCGGTAGAACCTTCCTAGATTTTGTGCTGAATTATTCAAATGGCCTACCAATAATCTCATCTCTTGCTGTTAATCGGGTGAACAAATGACAGGAAAATCTGAACACTTCAATAAAATTTATGTACAGGGTTCTATGGTGTAATGGTTAGCACTCAGGACTCTGAATCCTGCGATCCGAGTTCAAATCTCGGTAGGACCTACCGAGATTTTGCAGTGACATACTCCTCTCCTGTCAACTTTAAAATTGTCGTGTGTGAAAGAAACAAGTGGGTGGGAGTTGATGAGCAGTCTTTGGTACACATGAATGGCTAGCCTACAGGAAATGCATACTATGAGTGCCTAGTAGGTTTGTTAATTGAGAACTTGCTACCTCCCAATGAACTGAAAATATTTCAGATTTTTTTCACCCTAATCACATCAATCGTGTTGGAAATATGTGGACTTACAAGTTGTTACATGGTAGGGTAGCCCAGTTGATACCGTTTATGGCCAGAAAATATTTTCTCTGTTTTTCCGGAGAACCTAGGAGAGTAAATCTGAACCCATCACAGAGTATTGATTACTGGGTTCTGTGCTGTCAAGGTTATCACTCAGGACTCTGAATCCTACAATCTGAGTTCAAGTCTTGGTCGGACCTACCATGTGAATAATTCTTCCTTGTTGAACTAGAAGATAGCTGTCCAAATATTGTTGTCAGTTGAAAGTATTTGCAACACGTGAAGGAACGACTGTCAATTTTTTTCTGTAAAATTCCAAATTTGGTAAAGAATATGGTTCTATGGTGTAATGGTTAGCACTCAGGACTCTGAATCCTGCGATCCGAGTTCAAATCTCGGTAGAACCTTCCCAGCTTTTGTGCTGAATTATTCACATGGCCTACCAATAATCTAATCTCTTGCTGTTAATCGGGTGAACAAATGACAGGAAAATCTGAACACTTCAATAATATTTATGTACAGGGTTCTATGGTGTAATGGTTAGCACTCAGGACTCTGAATCCTGCGATCCGAGTTCAAATCTCGGTAGGACCTACCTTGATTTTGCAGTGACATACTCCTCTCCTGTCAACTTTAAAATTGTCGTGTGTGAAAGAAACAAGTGGGTGGGAGTTGATGAGCAGTCTTTGGTACACATGAATGGCTAGCCTACAGGAAATGCATACTATGAGTGCCTAGTAGGTTTGTTAATTGAGAACTTGCTACCTCCCAATGAACTGAAAATATTTCAGATTTTTTTCACCCTAATCACATCAATCGTGTTGGAAATATGTGGACTTACAAGTTGTTACATGGTAGGGTAGCCCAGTTGATACCGTTTATGGCCAGAAAATATTTTCTCTGTTTTTCCGGAGAACCTAGGAGAGTAAATCTGAACCCATCACAGAGTATTGATTACAGGGTTCTGTGCTGTCAAGGTTATCACTCAGGACTCTGAATCCTACAATCTGAGTTCAAGTCTTGGTCGGACCTACCATGTGAATAATTCTTCCTTGTTGAACTAGAAGACAGCTGTCCAAATATTGTTGTCAGTTGAAAGTATTTGCAACACGTGAAGGAACGACTGTCCATTCTTTTCTGTAAAATTACAAATTTGGTTAAGAATATGGTTCTATGGTGTAATGGTTAGCACTCTGGACTTTGAATCCAGTGATCCGAGTTCAAATCTCGGTAGAACCTTCCTAGCTTTTGTGCTGAATTATTCACATGGTCTACCAATAATCTCATCTCTTGCTGTTAATCGGGTGAACAAATGACAGGAAAATCTGAACACTTCAATAATATTTATGTACAGGGTTCTATGGTGTAATGGTTAGCACTCAGGACTCTGAATACTGCGATCTGAGTTCAAATCTCTGTAGGACCTACCTTGATTTTGCAGTGACATACTCCTCTCCTGTCAACTTTAAAATTGTCGTGTGTGAAAGAAACAAGTGGGTGGGAGTTGATGAGCAGTCTTTGGTACACATGAATGGCTAGCCTACAGGAAATGCATACTATGAGTGCCTAGTAGGTTTGTTAATTGAGAACTTGCTACCTCCCAATGAACTGAAAATTTGTCAGATTTTTTTCACCCTCATCACATCAATCTTGTTGGAAATATGTGGACTTACAAGGTTTTACATGGTATGGTAGCCCAGTTGATACTGTTTATGGACAGAAAATATTTTCTCTGTTTTTCCGGAGAACCTAGGAGAGTAAATCTGAACCCATCATAGAGTATTGATTACAGGGTTCTGTGCTGTCAAGGTTATCACTCAGGACTCTGAATCCTACAATCTGAGTTCAAGTCTTGGTCGGACCTACCATGTGAATAATTCTTCCTTGTTGAACTAGAAGACAGCTGTCCAAATATTGTTGTCAGTTGAAAGTATTTGCAACACGTGAAGGAACGACTGTCCATTTTTTTCTGTAAAATTCCAAATTTGGTTAAGAATATGGTTCTATGGTGTAATGGTTAGCACTCTGGACTTTGAATCCAGTGATCCGAGTTCAAATCTCGGTAGAACCTTCCTAGCTTTTGTGCTGAATTATTCACATGGCCTACCAATAATCTAATCTCTTGCTGTTAATCGGGTGAACAAATGACAGGAAAATCTGAACACTTCAATAATATTTATGTACAGGGTTCTATGGTGTAATGGTTAGCACTCAGGACTCTGAATCCTGCGATCCGAGTTCAAATCTCGGTAGGACCTACCTTGATTTTGCAGTGACATACTCCTCTCCTGTCAACTTTAAAATTGTCGTGTGTGAAAGAAACAAGTGGGTGGGAGTTGATGAGCAGTCTTTGGTACACATGAATGGCTAGCCTACAGGAAATGCATACTATGAGTGCCTAGTAGGTTTGTTAATTGAGAACTTGCTACCTCCCAATGAACTGAAAATATTTCAGATTTTTTTCACCCTCATCACATCAATCGTGTTGGAAATATGTGGACTTACAAGTTGTTACATGGTAGGGTAGCCCAGTTGATACCGTTTATGGACAGAAAATATTTTCTCTGTTTTTCCGGAGAACCTAGGAGAGTAAATCTGAACCCATCACAGAGTATTGATTACAGGGTTCTGTGCTGTCAAGGTTATCACTCAGGACTCTGAATCCTACAATCTGAGTTCAAGTCTTGGTCGGACCTACCATGTGAATAATTCTTCCTTGTTGAACTAGAAGACAGCTGTCCAAATATTGTTGTCAGTTGAAAGTATTTGCAACACGTGAAGGAACGACTGTCCATTTTTTTCTGTAAAATTCCAAAATTTGCTTAAGATTATGGTTCTATGGTGTAATGGTTAGCACTCTGGACTTTGAATCCAGTGATCCGAGTTCAAATCTCGGTAGAACCTTCCTAGCTTTTGTGCTGAATTATTCACATGGCCTACCAATAATCTCATCTCTTGCTGTTAATCGTGTGAACAAATGACAGGAGAATCTGAACACTTCAATAATATTTATGTACAGGGTTCTATGGTGTAATGGTTAGCACTCAGGACTCTGAATCCTGCGATCCGAGTTCAAATCTCGGTAGGACCTACCTTGATTTTGCAGTGACATACTCCTCTCCTGTCAACTTTAAAATTGTCGTGTGTGAAAGAAACAAGTGGGTGGGAGTTGATGAGCAGTCTTTGGTACACATGAATGGCTAGCCTACAGGAAATGCATACTATGAGTGCCTAGTAGGTTTGTTAATTGATAACTTGCTACCTCCCAATGAACCGAAAATGTTTCAGATTTTTTCTCTGTTTTTACGGAGAACCTAGGAGAGTAAAACTGAACCCATCACAGAGTATTGATTACAGGGTTCTGTGCTGTCAAGGTTATCACTCAGGACTCTGAATCCTACAATCTGAGTTCAAGTTTTGGTCGGACCTACCATGCGTATAATTCTTCCTTGTTGAACTAGAAGATAGCTGTCCAAATATTGTTGTCAGTTGAAAGTATTTGCAAAACGTGAAGGAACGACTGTCCATTTTTTTCTGTAAAATTCCAAATTTGGTCAAGAATAGGGTTCTATGGTGTAATGGTTAGCACTCTGGACTTTGAATCCAGTGATCCGAGTTCAAATCTCAGTAGAACCTTCCTAGCTTTTGTGCTGAATTATTCACATGGCCTACCAATAATCTCATCTCTTGCTGTTAATCGTGTGAACAAATGACAGGAAAATCTGAACACTTCAATAAAATTTATGTACAGGGTTCT
>NW_024058464.1:0-75000 GCF_016432855.1 Salvelinus namaycush | reverse complement strand
TGTAATGGTTAGCACTCAGGACTCTGAATCCTGCGATCCGAGTTCAAATCTCGGTAGGACCTACCTTGATTTTGCAGTGACATACTCCTCTCCTGTCAACTTTAAAATTGTCGTGTGTGAAAGAAACAAGTGGGTGGGAGTTGATGAGCAGTCTTTGGTACACATGAATGGCTAGCCTACAGGAAATGCATACTATGAGTGCCTAGTAGGTTTGTTAATTGAGAACTTGCTACCTCCCAATGAACCGAAAATGTTTCAGATTTTTTCTCTGTTTTTACGGAGAACCTAGGAGAGTAAAACTGAACCCATCACAGAGTATTGATTACAGGGTTCTGTGCTGTCAAGGTTATCACTCAGGACTCTGAATCCTACAATCTGAGTTCAAGTTTTGGTCGGACCTACCATGCGTATAATTCTTCCTTGTTGAACTAGAAGATAGCTGTCCAAATATTGTTGTCAGTTGAAAGTATTTGCAAAACGTGAAGGAACGACTGTCCATTTTTTTCTGTAAAATTCCAAATTTGGTCAAGAATAGGGTTCTATGGTGTAATGGTTAGCACTCTGGACTTTGAATCCAGTGATCCGAGTTCAAATCTCAGTAGAACCTTCCTAGCTTTTGTGCTGAATTATTCACATGGCCTACCAATAATCTCATCTCTTGCTGTTAATCGTGTGAACAAATGACAGGAAAATCTGAACACTTCAATAAAATTTATGTACAGGGTTCTATGGTGTAATGGTTAGCACTCAGGACTCTGAATCCTGCGATCTGAGTTCAAATCTCGGTAGGACCTACCTTGATTTTGCAGTGACATACTCCTCTCCTGTCAACTTTAAAATTGTCGTGTGTGAAAGAAACAAGTGGGTGGGAGTTGATGAGCAGTCTTTGGTACACATGAATGGCTAGCCTACAGGAAATGCATACTATGAGTGCCTAGTAGGTTTGTTAATTGAGAACTTGCTACCTCCCAATGAACCGAAAATATTTCAGATTTTTTCTCTGTTTTTCCGGAGAACCTAGGAGAGTAAATCTGAACCCATCACAGAGTATTGATTACAGGGTTCTGTGCTGTCAAGGTTATCACTCAGGACTCTGAATTCTACAATCTGAGTTCAAGTCTTGGTCGGACCTACCAGGTGTATAATTCTTCCTTGTTGAACTAGAAGATAGCTGTCCAAATATTGTTGTCAGTTGAAAGTATTTGCAACACGTGAAGGAACGACTGTCCATTTTTTCTGTAAAATTCCAAATTTGATTAAGATTATGGTTCTATGGTGTAATGGTTAGCACTCTGGACTTTGAAACCAGTGATCTGAGTTCAAATCTCGGTAGAACCTTCCTAGCTTTTGTGTTGAATTATTCACATGGCCTACCAATAATCTCATCTCTTGCTGTTAACTTCTTCTGGCTGCAAGCCCGAAGCCGGGCACAATATGACAACAGCCAGCTCAAGTGCAGGGCGCGAAATTCAAAATATATTTTTTAGAAATATTTAACTTTCACACATTAACAAGTCCAATACAACATTTGAAAGATAAACATCTTGTGAATCCAGCCAACATGTCCGATTTTTAAAATGTTTTACAGCGAAAACACCACGTATATTTATGTTAGCTCACCACCAAATACAAAAAAGGACAGACATTTTTCACAGCACAGGTAGCATGCACAAAACCAACCTAACTAACCAAGAACCAACCAAACTAACCAAGAAACAACTTCTTCAGATGACAGTCTTATAACATGTTATTCAATAAATCTATGTTTTGTTTGAAAAATGTGCATATTTGAGCTATAAATCAGTTTTACATTGCAGCTACCATCACAGCTACCGTCAGAAATGGCACCGAAGCAGCCAGAGTAATTACAGACACCAACGTCAAATACCTAAATACTCATCATAAAACATTTCTGAAAAATACATGGTGTACAGCAAATGAAAGACAGGCATCTTGTGATTCCAGCCAATATTTCCAATTTCTTAAGTGTTTTACAGCGAAAACACAATATAGCATTATATTAGCTTACCACAATAGCCAGAAACACAAGCCATTCCCCAGCAGAAAAAGTTAGCGATCGTAACAAACCAGCAAAAGATATATAATTTTTGACTAACCTTGATAAGCTTCATCAGATGATAGTCCTATAACATCAGGTTATACATACACTTATGTTTTGTTCGAAAATGTGCATATTTAGAGCTGAAATCAGTGGTTATACATTGTGCTAACGTAGCATCTTTTTCAGATTTTCCACTTCCTATCAGGAAGTTTTTGTTTTTTTCTCCCAATGAACCAAAAATATTTCAGATTTTTTTTCACCCTCATCACATCAATCGTGTTGGAAATATGTGGACTTACAAGTTGTTACATGGTAGGGTAGCCCAGTTGATACCGTTTATGGCCAGAATATATTTTCTCTGTTTTTCCGGAGAACCTAGGAGAGTAAAATCTGAACCCATCACGGAGTATTGATTACAGGGTTCTGTGCTGTATAGGTTATCACTCAGGACTTTGAATCCTACAATCCGAGTTTAATTCTTGGTAGGACCTATCTGACATGGTAGGACCTTGGTAGGACCTGTCTGACATGTTGTTGGGGGTGATGGTGTTTAGTTGGGGTGTCTGACGTGTTGTTGGGGCTGATGGTGTTTAGTTGGGGTGTCTGACAGTGTTGGGGTGATGGTGTTTAGTTGGGGTGTCTGACAGTGTTGGGGTGATGGTGTTCATTTGGGGTGTCTGACGGTGTTGGGGTGATGGTGTTCAGTTGGGGTGTCTCACGTGTTGGGGTGATGGTGTTTAGTTGGGGTGTCTGACAGTGTTGGGGTGATGGTGTTTAGTTGGGGTGTCTGACAGTGTTGGGGTGATGGTGTTTAGTTGGGGTGTCTGACAGTGTTGGGGTGATGGTGTTTAGTTGGGGTGTCTGACATGTTGTTGGGGCTGATGGTGTTTAGTTGGGGTGTCTGACATGTTGTTGGGGCTGATAGTGTTTAGTTGGGGTGTCTGACATGTTTTTGGGGTGATGGTGTTTAGTTGGGGTGTCTGACAGTGTTGGGGTGATGGTGTTTAGTTGGGGTGTCTGACATGTTGTTGGGGCTGATGGTGTTTAGTTGGAGTGTCTGACATGTTGGGGCTGATGGTGTTTAGTTGGGGTGTCTGACAGTGTTGGGGTGATGGTGTTTAGTTGGGGTGTCTGACATGTTGTTGGGGCTGATGGTGTTTAGTTGGGGTGTCTGACATGTTGTTGGGGCTGATGGTGTTTAGTTGGGGTGTCTGACAGTGTTGGGGTGATGGTGTTTAGTTGGGGTGTCTGACATGTTGTTGGGGCTGATGGTGTTTAGTTGGGGTGTCTGACGTGTTGTTGGGGCTGATGGTGTTTAGTTGGGGTGTCTGACAGTGTTGGGGCTGATGGTGTTTAGTTGGGGTGTCTGACATGTTGTTGGGGCTGATGGTGTTTAGTTGGGGTGTCTGACATGTTGTTGGGGCTGATGGTGTTTAGTTGGGGTGTCTGACAGTGTTGGGCTGATGGTGTTTAGTTGGGGTTTCTGACAGTGTTGTTGGGGCTGATTGTGTTTTGTTGGGGTGTCTGACATGTTGTTGGGGCTGATGGTGTTTAGTTGGGGTGTCTGACGTGTTGTTGGGGCTGATGGTGTTTAGTTGGGGTGTCTGACGTGTTGTTAGGGCTTATGGTGTTTAGTTGGGGTGTCTGACAGTGTTGGGGTGATGGTGTTTAGTTGGGGTGTCTGACATGTTTTTGGGGCTGATGGTGTTTAGTTGGGGTGTCTGACTTGTTGTTGGGCTGGTGGTGTTTAGTTGGGGTGTCTGACATGTTGTTGGGATGATGGTGTTTATTTTGGGTGTCTGACAGTGTTGGGGTGATGGTGTTTAGTCGGGGTGTCTGACAGTGTTGGGGTGATGGTGTTTAGTTGGGGTGTCTGACATGTTGTTGGGCTGATGGTGTTTAGTTGGGGTGTCTGACAGTGTTGGGGTGATGGTGTTTAGTCGGGGTGTGTGACAGTGTTGGGCTGATGGTGTTTAGTTGGGGTGTCTGACATGTTGTTGGGGTGATGGTGTTTAGTTGGGGTGTCTGACAGTGTTGGGGTGATGGTGTTTAGTTGGGGTGTCTGACAGTGTTGGGGTGATGGTGTTTAGTTGGGGTGTCTGACAGTGTTGGGGTGATGGTGTTTAGTTGGGGTGTCTGACATGTTGTTGGGGCTGATGGTGTTTAGTTTGGGTGTCTGACAGTGTTGGGGTGATGGTGTTTAGTTGGGGTGTCTGACAGTGTTGGGGTGATGGTGTTTAGTTGGGGTGTCTGACATGTTGTTGGGGTGATGGTGTTTAGTTGGGGTGTCTGACAGTGTTGGGCTGATGGTGTTTAGTTGGGGTGTCTGACATGTTGTTGGGGCTGATGGTGTTTAGTTGGGGTGTCTGACAATGTTGGGGCTGATGGTGTTTAGTTGGGGTGTCTAACAGTGTTGGGGCTAATGGTGTTTAGTTGGGGTGTCTGACAGTAATGGGGTGATGGTGTTTAGTTGGGGTGTGTGACAGTGTTGGGGTGATTGTGTTTTGTTGGGGTGTCTGACATGTTGTTGGGGCTGATGGTGTTTAGTTGGGGTGTCTGACAGTGTTGGGGTGATGGTGTTTAGTTGGGGTGTCTGACATGTTGTTGGGGCTGATGGTGTTTAGTTGGGGTGTCTGACGTGTTGTTGGGGCTGATGGTGTTTAGTTGGGGTGTCTGACAGTGTTGGGGCTGATGGTGTTTAGTTGGGGTGTCTGACATGTTGTTGGGGCTGATGGTGTTTAGTTGGGGTGTCTGACATGTTGTTGGGGCTGATGGTGTTTAGTTGGGGTGTCTGACAGTGTTGGGCTGATGGTGTTTAGTTGGGGTTTCTGACAGTGTTGTTGGGGCTGATTGTGTTTTGTTGGGGTGTCTGACATGTTGTTGGGGCTGATGGTGTTTAGTTGGGGTGTCTGACGTGTTGTTGGGGCTGATGGTGTTTAGTTGGGGTGTCTGACGTGTTGTTAGGGCTTATGGTGTTTAGTTGGGGTGTCTGACAGTGTTGGGGTGATGGTGTTTAGTTGGGGTGTCTGACATGTTTTTGGGGCTGATGGTGTTTAGTTGGGGTGTCTGACTTGTTGTTGGGCTGGTGGTGTTTAGTTGGGGTGTCTGACATGTTGTTGGGATGATGGTGTTTATTTTGGGTGTCTGACATGTTGTTGGGGCTGATGGTGTTTAGTTGGGGTGTCTGACGTGTTGTTGGGGCTGATGGTGTTTAGTTGGGGTGTCTGACAGTGTTGGGGTGATGGTGTTTAGTTGGGGTGTCTGACATGTTGTTGGGGCTGATGGTGTTTAGTTGGGGTGTCTGACATGTTGTTGGGGGTGATGGTGTTTAGTTGGGGTGTCTGACGGTGTTGTTGGGGCTGATGGTGTTTTTTGAGGTCTGTATGGGTGGGATTTGCTCTGGAAGTTTTAAAAATAAAATATATATTTATTTTTTCTCCTCTATCTCTCTCTCTCTCTCTGAGGCGTCCGTTTTTGTGTTCATTAATGATCTTCTGTTTTATGATGTTTGGACTGTCAATTTAGTCAGCTTGAATGTGTCACCTGTATGTTAACTTTGTCATGTTTTCTAGGTAAATGTCTCGTTGATGCTTCCAGTCAATTTAGTAGTCAGGCAGCCTATTAATTAGGCCAGTACAGTATCTGTCGTGATTGGATAGTGTTGATACCACTTGATATGCGTGTATATTTACATACAGAGAGCTCCAGCAAGTTCACATGAGTTGAATTATTGCTGTGTGACTTGACAGCAACATCTTGCTGTTTTCTTCAGTGGGAGGACATTTGAAGAGAGTGACTTTGTCTTGTCAGCTGTGAGGTTAATGTCATGAACACCAGGTTTGCCTCCCTTGCCTCAGGCATCGCTGACCCCATAGCAGGAACGGTCTGTCCCCATCCTCAGTTTGAGCATGTTGATAGGACGTAGGACTGTTATTTCACTGCAAAAGCCAAGCAGGTTCTAGCTAAATGTACATATTACCTCAATTACCTCGACTAACTTGTACCCTCTACACATTGACTTGTTACTGGTACCACCTGTAAATAGCCTCGTTATTGTTATTTTATAGTGTTAATAAAAAATAAAAAAAGGTAATTTAGTAAATCTTTTCTTAACTGTCAGTAAGCATTTCACGGTGATGTCTACACCTGTTGTATTCGCCGCATGTGACCAATAACATGAGATTTGTATAGAGATGTGAACATGGATCAGGGGGTTTAATGTCCAAATAAACATTACATAGACCCTGATAGTGATGACAGCTGGGAAGGTTCAGAGACACAGTAGACCTCAGTCCCCTTGGCTCATCCCTGGTTCAGACACAGTAGACCTCAGTCCCCTTGGCCAGTAGGGTTGTTGAACCTACGACCTTGGCTTATCCCTGGTTCAGAGACACAGTAGACCTCAGTCCCCTTGGCTTATCCCTGGTTCAGAGACACAGTAGACCTCAGTCCCCTTGGTTTATCCCTGGTTCAGAGACAGTAGATCTCAGTCCCCTTGGCTTATCCCTGGTTCAGAGACACAGTAGACCTCAGTCCCCTTGGCTTATCCCTGGTTCAGAGACAGTAGATCTCAGTCCCCTTGGCTTATCCCTGGTTCAGAGACACAGTAGACCTCAGTCCCCTTGGTTTATCCCTGGTTCAGACACAGTAGACCTCAGTCCCCTTGGCTTATCCCTGGTTCAGAGACACAGTAGACCTCAGTCCCCTTGGCTTATCCCTGGTTCAGAGACACAGTAGATCTCAGTCCCCTTGGCTTATCCCTGGTTCAGAGACACAGTAGACCTCAGTCCCCTTGGCTTATCCCTGGTTCAGAGACACAGTAGACCTCAGTCCCCTTGGCTTATCCCTGGTTCAGAGACACAGTAGACCTCAGTCCCCTTGGCTTATCCCTGGTTCAGAGACAGTAGACCTCAGTCCCCTTGGCTTATCCCTGGTTCAGACACAGTAGATCTCAGTCCCCTTGGCTTATCCCTGGTTCAGAGACAGTAGACCTCAGTCCCCTTGGCTTATCCCTGGTTCAGACACAGTAGATCTCAGTCCCCTTGGCTTATCCCTGGTTCAGAGACAGTAGACCTCAGTCCCCTTGGCCAGTAGGGTTGTTGAACCTACGACCTTGGTTTATCCCTGGTTCAGAGACAGTAGACCTCAGTCCCCTTGGCCAGTAGGGTTGTTGAACCTACGACCTTGGTTTATCCCTGGTTCAGAGACAGTAGACCTCAGTCCCCTTGGCCAGTAGGGTTGTTGAACCTACGACCTTGGTTTATCCCTGGTTCAGAGACAGTAGACCTCAGTCCCCTTGGCCAGTAGGGTTGTTGAACCTACGACCTTGGCTTCATCCTATTGTTTTCATATATGTTGTTATTACAGTACAAACTGAAGTTGTTTTGGATTCTCCCACTCTAGTCTAAATAATCATTGAATAGCCTCTCTCCTTACCTCTTTTTTTCTCTCTCCTTTCTCCTCTCTCCTTACCTCTTTTTCTCTCTCCTCTCTCCTTCCCTCTTTTTCTCTCTCTCCTTCTCTCTCTTCTCCTCTCTCCTTTCTCCTCTCTCCTTACCTATTTTTCTCTCTCTCTCCTCTCTCTCTCCTTCTCTCTCCTCTCTCCTTACCTCTTTTTCTCTCTCTCCTTCTCTCTCCTTCACCGTTCACTCCGTCTCTATCACATCATGTGGATGTAGTTTAGTCTTAGCTGAGACATTATATAAGGTCAGTGATATTTAGTCTTAGCTGAGACATTATATAGGGTCAGTGATATTTAGTCTTAGCTGAGACATTATATAGGGTCAGTGATATTTAGTCTTAGCTGAGACATTATATAGAGTCAGTGATATTTAGTCTTAGCTGAGACATTATATAGAGTCAGTGATATTTAGTCTTAGCTGAGACATTATATAGAGTCAGTGATATTTAGTCTTAGCTGAGACATTATATAGAGTCAGTGATATTTAGTCTTAGCTGAGACATTATATAGAGTCAGTGATATTTAGTCTTAGCTGAGACATTATATAGGGTCAGTGATATTTAGTCTTAGCTGAGACATTATATAGAGTCAGTGATATTTAGTCTTAGCTGAGACATTATATAGAGTCAGTGATATTTAGTCTTAGCTGAGACATTATATAGGGTCAGTGATATTTAGTCTTAGCTGAGACATTATATAGAGTCAGTGATATTTAGTCTTAGCTGAGACATTATATAGAGTCAGTGATATTTAGTCTTAGCTGAGACTTTATATAGGGTCAGTGATATTTAGTCTTAGCTGAGACATTATATAGGGTCAGTGATATTTAGTCTTAGCTGAGACATTATATAGAGTCAGTGATATTTAGTCTTAGCTGAGACATTATATGGCAAATTGTGTTGAATTGCGGTCCTGAGACCACTCCTGTTTTTAATCTACATATCCAGGGCTCTATGCTGACATGTTTTGTACCAGGAGCACATGTACTCTTAATTTGAAACATGTAGGAGCACACAAACACATTTAGGAACACAAAGCAAGTATTTTGGGGAAGTGTTTTTATTATAAGAAATTACTAAATGTCACTTAGGTGAGACAAAAAAATGTCAGCTGCCCCTTTAAGGGTGGGAGGTTACCGTGGTAACAGGAATGCACTTGAGGCATGCCTGTCTCTTCTCTAGCAGTTGAGCAAGCTCAAACTAACATTGAAAAACAACCTCGCATGTGAAGAAAACAATGTAAATAGCAAAGAAACACGAGGACAACGTCATATTTGAGTTGACTTCCCGAAAAAAAATTCCACCAATTTCTATGCCTGTGAAAATGAATCTTTCAGCACTTCACTCACAGTGATCACTGCGCCCCAGGTGCTGTCGCTGCGTGAGGCATTTAAATAGAATGGATAGAAAGGGCGTTGCCATTCATGTCAGCGACCGCATTATAAGTGTACGTTGAGTGTACTAACGACTTATAAATGCACTAGATGACTGTGAGGTGTAGTTTGAAGCCACCGTGCCTCCAACTTGGTACTCCCTCACTGTTGTAAAACTAATCGTGGAAGATATAGAAATGCATTTATTAATGTCTACATTCACTTTTCATCACTTTATTCTATTACAGACACCTTAACCCAGCACAGCCAGAAGAGGAACTGGCCACCCCTCAGAGCCTGGTTCCTCTCTAGGTTTCTTCCTAGGTTTTAGCCTTTCTAGGGAGTTTTTCAAAGCCACCGTGCTTCTACATCTGCATTGCTTGCTGTTTGGGGTTTTAGGCTGGGTTTCTGTATAGCACTTTGTGACATCGGTTGATGCAAATATATTTGATTGATTGATTAAAGCATATTTTAAAACTATATTATGTGAGCTAAACATAAAAATACAACATTTAAAAATACATTAACATTTTCCTTAAAATATCATTTTTAGAGATTACTAATGATACTGTCTTCACTACAACAACAAAACATACTTAAATACATGTATATTTGTCCTTGAAACATTTGATTGAAATACTGTAGAATTCCATTTGTTCCTATGGAGGGCTGCTCCTACTGGGGAGTGTCAATATGGCCGACCGGTGGCTTCAAAGACTTTCATTGGCCAATACATAGCATCACCAATCCAGGGTTTATATACATAATTCACGTGTACTCATTGGAGCCAAGCAGGACGTAAAAGCAGAAAGTGTACCAGAGGAGGCTGGTGGGAGGACCTATTGGAGGACAGGCTCATTGTAATTGGCTGGAATGGAATAAACGGAACTGAGTCAAACATACAGTATGTGTTCGATACCATTCCATGGATTCTATTCCAGCCATTACAATGACCCAATCCTCCTTAGATCCACCAGCCTCCTCTGAAGTGTACCCATCAATATGTGCTGTGACCCTTCACTAAGCCCCGCCACCTTAGTTACTGTTGCTAACTCGGACAAGTCTTGTCTTTTATGTTCCCGTGAACATGGAGAAAAGCATTGTGGTAACACTAAGGGAACTCCCAAAAGAGGTACTCGGTAACTTTTGGTTTTGACTCCATCCTATGAGCTCTCCAGGTACCGACTGTCAGTATTACGTGAACCCCAGGCATGCCGTTTTATCATTTATTAAGGACTTCATGCTCTCCTTACTTCTTACTATTTATCTACCAATGACTTCATGCTCTCCTTACTTCTTACTATTTATCTACCAATGACTTCATGCTCTCCTTACTTCTTACTATTTATCTACCAAGGACTTCATGCTCTCCTTACTTCTTACTATTTATCTACCAAGGACTTCATGCTCTCCTTACTTCTTACTATTTATCTACCAATGACTTCATGCTCTCCTTACTATTTATCTACCAATGACTTCATGCTCTCCTTACTTCTTACTATTTATCTACCAATGACTTCATGCTCTCCTTACTTCTTACTATTTATCTACCAATGACTTCATGCTCTCCTTACTTCTTACTATTTATCTACCAATGACTTCATGCTCTTCTTACTTCTTACTATTTATCTACCAATGACTTCATGCTCTCCTTACTTCTTACTATTTATCTACCAATGACTTCATGCTCTTCTTACTTCTTACTATTTATCTACCAAGGACTTCATGCTCTCCTTACTTCTTACTATTTATCTACCAATGACTTCATGCTCTCCTTACTTCTTACTATTTATCTACCAAGGACTTCATGCTCTCCTTACTATTTATCTACCAATGACTTCATGCTCTCCTTACTTCTTACTATTTATCTACCAATGACTTCATGCTCTTCTTACTTCTTACTATTTATCTACAAGGACTTCATGCTCTCCTTACTTCTTACTGTTTATCTACCAATGACTTCATGCTCTTCTTACTTCTTACTATTTATCTACAAGGACTTCATGCTCTCCTTACTTCTTACTATTTATCTACCAAGGACTTCATGCTCTCCTTACTTCTTACTATTTATCTACCAAAGACTTCATGCTCTCCTTACTTCTTACTATTTATCTACCAATGACTTCATGCTCTCCTTACTTCTTACTATTTATCTACAAGGACTTCATGCTCTCCTTACTTCTTACTATTTATCTACAAAGACTTCATGCTCTCCTTACTTCTTACTATTTATCTACCAAGGACTTCATGCTCTCCTTACTTCTTACTATTTATCTACAAGGACTTCATGCTCTCCTTACTTCTTACTATTTATCTACCAATGACTTCATGCTCTCCTTACTTCTTACTATTTATCTACCAAGGACTTCATGCTCTTCTTACTTCTTACTATTTATCTACCAAGGACTTCATGCTCTCCTTACTTCTTACTATTTATCTACCAATGACTTCATGCTCTTCTTACTTCTTACTATTTATCTACCAATGACTTCATGCTCTCCTTACTTCTTACTATTTATCTACCAAGGACTTCATGCTCTCCTTACTTCTTACCTACCAATCACCATATGCTTTCCTTACTGCTTTGAATGCCCTGCCCACTTCCCTTTACTCCTCCTCCACTGCGACCAATCAAGCCAGAAGTATAAAAGAGCAGACGCCCTGAGCTATCTAACCAGGAACAAGACTATACTGCTACTACTGCTACTACTACAACTACAACTAGACAGAACTCCTGACAGTCACTGTTCTGTCTGTGAGTGTTCCCAGTGTTCCACAATGGTTCTGAACATTCCAGGTGTGGTTGCCATGGCAGTGTTCTATCTGTTGGTCCTGGGGACAGGTTTGTGGGCGGCTCGGAAGTCCAGGGCTATGGAGAAGAAAAGCACGGGAGACAAGACAGAGATAACCTTACTGGGAGACAGGAATATCGGCCTGCTTGTGGGAATATTCACCATGACTGGTAGGTGAGGTGTGGGCGTGTCTTTAGATCTGTGTAATGCTTTATACCTGTACTCACTATTACTGTATTCATACTGTACTGTATCTTTTCACATGTACTCACTATTACTGTATTCACACTGTACTGTACCTTTACACCTGTACTCACTATTACTGTATTCATACTGTACCTTTACACCTGTACTCACTATTACTGTATTCATACTGTACTGTACCTTTACACCTGTACTCACTATTACTGTCTTCACACTGTACTGTACCTTTACACCTGTACTCACTATTACTGTATTCATACTGTACTGTACCTTTACACCTGTACTCACTATTACTGTATTCACACTGTACTGTACCTTTACACCTGTACTCACTATTACTGTATTCATACTGTACTGTACCTTTACACCTGTACTCACTATTACTGTATTCATACTGTACTGTACCTTTACACCTGTACTCACTATTACTGTATTCATACTGTACCTTTACACCTGTACTCACTATTACTGTATTCATACTGTACCTTTACACCTGTACTCACTATTACTGTATTCATACTGTACTGCACCTTTACACCTGTACTCACTATTACTGTATTCACACTGTACTGTATCTTTACACCTGTACTCAAAATTACTGTATTCACACTGTACTGTATCTTTACACCTGTACTCACTATTACTGTATTCATACTGTACTGTACCTTTACACCTGTACTCACTATTACTGTATTCATACTGTACTGTAGATACAGTATAGATCATTCCTTACCTTTGGACAAACGGTGTGTGTGTGTGTGTCCTCAGCTACGTGGGTTGGAGGAGGCTTTATCGTAGGGATAGCGGAGGTGGTCTATAACCCTAACCTGGGTCTGGTCTGGGCTTTCATGCCCCTACAGAGCTCCGTCTCCTTCATCATCGGTAAGACGCACACACACACACACACACACACACACACACACACACACACACACACACACACACACACACACACACACACACACACACACACACACACACACACACACACACACACAAACTCCCAGCTTTATACTTCACAATCAGAAATAATCATTGAAAATGTAAGAATATCAAAGTTTCCAATATTTTAAGTGGCGGGACGTTGTTGTGCTGAAACATCCCAGTCTGTAGTTTTTAACTGACCTTCAATTCATTCAAACATTCTACACACCAAACCTTATCGGCTTGTTATTGGTGCACTGTTTATTTGATCTCCCTCTTCCTCTCCTCCCCCTCTCTCTCCCTCTTCCTCCCCCCCTCTCTCTCTCTTCATCTCCCCCCCTCTCTCCCTCCCTTTCTCCCTCTTCCTCTCCACCCCCTCTCTCGCTCACCCTCCTCTCCCCGTCTCTCACTCCCCCCCCCCTCTCTCTCTCACTCTCACTCCACCCCTCTCTCTTCCTCCTCTCTCTCCCCCCCTCTCCCTCTTTTATCTCAGGTGGTATATTCTTTGCCAAGCCGATGAGGGAGAAGAAGTATGTTACTATGATGGACCCCTTCCAGATAAAGTATGGGAGAGTAGTGAGTGGAGCTCTGGTGCTCCCTGCCCTTGTAATGGATGCACTGTGGGTCGCCTGCACACTCGTCGGACTAGGTAATATGTACAACAAAACAACAGCAACAAACAACTGTTTCAAACACACAAAACACACAATCACTGTAAAGTGTAAACACATAAAACCCCAAATCATTCGCTGCACACAAAACACACACACACAGAGTGCAGTTGAATCTCAACCGCTAGCCACTGTCTGGTGTTACAAAGCAGGAGCCATATTCTACCCTGCATCGGACAACTTAGATAAACAGACACAAAAACACACAATCATTCACTACCTAGCCAGTTTTGGACACCATACATCTCTGTTAAGTATGTCAAGTCATTGGCTCCGTCCAAAATGACACCCTATTCTCTGTATATTCCCAATGGGCCCCGCTTCAAAGTAATGCTCTATATAAAGGAGAGGGTACCATTGTAGACACAGACATTCTTTCCTGATGGACCTGTCAGGGTTGTCTTTATGGAGGTTTTAAACTCTTTCATTCACCCTTATTTTACCAGGTAAGTTGACTGAGAACACATTGTCATTTACAGCAACAACCTGGGGATTAGTTACTCAACGCCCCAGCTTGGTGAGATGCTGGACCCAGGTTGGTTCTAGATAGAGTAACCTGGGGAATAGTTACTCAACGCCCCAGCTTGGTGAGATGCTGGACCCAGGTTGGTTCTAGATAGAGTAACCTGGGGAATAGTTACTGAACGCCCCAGCTTGGTGAGATGCTGGACCCAGGTTGGTTCTAGATAGAGTAACCTGGGGAATAGTTACTGAACGCCCCAGCTTGGTGAGATGCTGGACCCAGGTTGGTTCTAGATAGAGTAACCTGGGGAATAGTTACTCAACGCCCCAGCTTGGTGAGATGCTGGACCCAGGTTGGTTCTAGATAGAGTAACCTGGGGAATAGTTACTGAACGCCCCAGCTTGGTGAGATGCTGGACCCAGGTTGGTTCAAGATAGAGTAACCTGGGGAATAGTTACTCAACGCCCCAGCTTGGTGAGATGCTGGACCCAGGTTGGTTCTAGATAGAGTAACCTGGGGAATAGTTACTCAACGCCCCAGCTTGGTGAGATGCTGGACCCAGGTTGGTTCTAGATAGAGTTAACTGGGGATTAGTTACTCAACGCCCCAGCTTGGTGAGATGCTGGACCCAGGTCGGTTCTAGATAGAGTAACCTGGGGAAAAGTTACTCAACGCCCCATCTTGGTGAGATGCTGGACCCAGGTTGGTTCTAGATAGAGTAACCTGGGGATTAGTTACTCAACGCCCCAGCTTGGTGAGATGCTGGACCCAGGTCGGTTCTAGATAGAGTAACCTGGGGAATAGTTACTCAACGCCCCAGCTTGGTGAGATGCTGGACGCAGGTCGGTTCTAGATAGAGTAACCTGGGGAATAGTTACTCAACGTCCCAGCTTGGTGAGATGCTGGACCCAGGTTGGTTCTAGATAGAGTAACCTGGGGAATAGTTACTCAACGCCCCAGCTTGGTGAGATGCTGGACCCAGGTTGGTTCTAGATAGAGTAACCTGGGGAATAGTTACTCAACGCCCCAGCTTGGTGAGATGCTGGACCCAGGTTGGTTCTAGATAGAGTAACCTGGGGAATAGTTACTCAACGCCCCAGCTTGGTGAGATGCTGGACGCAGGTCGGTTCTAGATAGAGTAACCTGGGGAATAGTTACTCAACGCCCCAGCTTGGTGAGATGCTGGACCCAGGTTGGTTCTAGATAGAGTAACCTGGGGAATAGTTACTCAACGCCCCAGCTTGGTGAGATGCTGGACGCAGGTCGGTTCTAGATAGAGTAACCTGGGGAATAGTTACTCAACGCCCCAGCTTGGTGAGATGCTGGACCCAGGTTGGTTCTAGATAGAGTAACCTGGGGAATAGTTACTCAACGCCCCAGCTTGGTGAGATGCTGGACCCAGGTTGGTTCTAGATAGAGTAACCTGGGGAATAGTTACTCAACGCCCCAGCTTGGTGAGATGCAGGACCCAGGTTGGTTCTAGATAGAGTAACCTGGGGAATAGTTACTCAACGCCCCAGCTTGGTGAGATGCAGGACCCAGGTTGGTTCTAGATAGAGTAACCTGGGGAATAGTTACTCAACGCCCCAGCTTGGTGAGATGCTGGACACAGGTTGGTTCTAGATAGAGTAACCTGGGGATTAGTTACTCAACGCCCCAGCTTGGTGAGATGCTGGACCCAGGTTGGTTCTAGATAAGAGTAACCTGGGGAATAGTTACTGAACGCCCCAGCTTGGTGAGATGCTGGACCCAGGTTGGTTCTAGATAGAGTAATTCGATCAGGGAGGAGAAACAGGTCATACGTGTTTTTAATTAACCTACCACTTGTTGAAACTCAGTCATGCTCATTCTAGCTGGCGTGTGAAGAATGTGGTTTATTACTTCAAGCCCGGTAAGCATGTCTTTTCACACTTCCAGTATAACTGTGAGGGACCAACTCAGTTTAACCTGGTTTTACAGTTTTTATCTGTGGTGCCACAAAACTGTGTTAGCCCGCTGAGCTAAAAGTGTGTGTGTGTGTGTTTGTGCTGCAGGTGGCACCATGAGTGTTATTCTGGACCTGCCCTACTCCTACTCTGTGGGGATTTCTGCAGTGGTGGCCATCATCTACACTCTACTGGGAGGACTCTACTCTGTAGCCTACACCGACGTCATCCAGCTCATCCTCATCTTCTTCAGTCTGGTGAGTGACAGGCGGCCATTTTGATTCCAATCCAGTCTGGTGAGTGACAGGCGGCCATTTTGAATCCAATCCAGTCTGGTGAGTGACAGGCGGCCATTTTGAATCCAATCCAGTCTGGTGAGTGACAGGCGGCCATTTTTAATCCAATCCAGTCTGGTGAGTGACAGGCGGACATTTTGAATCCAATCCAGTCTGGTGAGTGACAGGCGGACATTTTGAATCCAATCCAGTCTGGTGAGTGACAGGCGGACATTTTGAATCTAAACCAGTCTGGTGAGTGTAAGGCCGTGGAAACGTTGTCCATGTATTTTGGATGGAGCCAACACGTTTTTCAATGGGAGTGATCTGCAGTCGGATAATTGACAACGGAGATGATTGCTCAACAAAAAACACACAAACAGTCTGTCTTTAAATGGATGGAACTCGTCTGAACATAGTTGACTAGATGTACTTTTGATGGACAAAACAGACAATTATCATTATCATATTAAATGTAATGTATGTTCATGTGTCTCAGTGTGGCTGCACCCGAAGACAGAAGGTAATCATTTTTTAATTTGGTCTTTTCTGCCTCTGCTGCCAGTGGCTGTGTGTTCCGTTCCTCATGGTCAACCCAGTGGTGGGTGACATCACCCAGACAGCCTTCAACCACACCTACCAGGCCCCCTGGCTGGGGGTCATGGAGAAGGGGAAGGTCTTCAAGTGGGTTGATGACTTCTTATTGGTGGTGAGTTCAACTGATTCATTGATGGATGGACGGATGATTGGTTGATTAATGTGTTGATGCGTTAGATAAGTCAAGTAAGTTAGATAAGCATTTGATAAGTAAAAAATATGCATTCTCCTCTATCATACAGTCATATCACCATACTGTCTCCTATCTAAAACTCCTCGACCATACAGTCATATCTTGTTTCTCTCCTCTCCTCTACATTACAGTCATATCACCAGTCTCTCTCCTCTACATTACAGTCATATCACCAGTCTCTCTCCTCTACATTACAGTCATATCATCAGTCTCTCTCCTCTCCTCTACATTACAGTCATATCACCAGTCTCTCTCCTCTACATTACAGTCATATCACCAGTCTCTCTCCTCTACATTACAGTCATATCACCAGTCTCTCTCCTCTACATTACAGTCATATCACCAGTCTCTCTCCTCTACATTACAGTCATATCACCAGTCTCTCTTCCCTCTACATTACAGTCATATCACCAGTCTCTCTCCTCTACATTACAGTCATATCACCAGTCTCTCTCCTCTACATTACAGTCATATCACCAGTCTCTCTCCTCTCCTCTACATTACAGTCATATCACCAGTCTCTCTCCTCTACATTACAGTCATATCACCAGTCTCTCTCCTCTACATTACAGTCATATCACCAGTCTCTCTCCTCTACATTACAGTCATATCACCAGTCTCTCTCCTCTACATTACAGTCATATCACCAGTCTCTCTCCTCTACATTACAGTCATATCACCAGTCTCTCTCCTCTACATTACAGTCATATCACCAGTCTCTCTCCTCTACATTACAGTCATATCACCAGTCTCTCTCCTCTACATTACAGTCATATCACCAGTCTCTCTCCTCTCCTCTACATTACAGTCATATCACCAGTCTCTCTCCTCTCCTCTACATTACAGTCATATCACCAGTCTCTCTCCTCTACATTACAGTCATATCACCAGTCTCTCTCCTCTACATTACAGTCATATCATCAGTCTCTCTCTCCTCTCCTCTACATTACAGTCATATCACCAGTCTCTCTTCCCTCTACATTACAGTCATATCACCAGTCTCTCTCCTCTACATTACAGTCATATCATCAGTCTCTCTCTCCTCTCCTCTACATTACAGTCATATCACCAGTCTCTCTTCCCTCTACATTACAGTCATATCACCAGTCTCTCTCCTCTACATTACAGTCATATCACCAGTCTCTCTCCTCTACATTACAGTCATATCACCAGTCTCTCTCCTCTCCTCTACATTACAGTCATATCACCAGTCTCTCTCCTCTACATTACAGTCATATCACCAGTCTCTCTCCTCTCCTCTACATTACAGTCATATCACCAGTCTCTCTCCTCTACATTACAGTCATATCACCAGTCTCTCTCATCTACATTACAGTCATATCACCAGTCTCTCTTCCCTCTACATTACAGTCATATCACCAGTCTCTCTCCTCTACATTACAGTCATATCACCAGTCTCTCTCCTCTACATTACAGTCATATCACCAGTCTCTCTCCTCTCCTCTACATTACAGTCATATCACCAGTCTCTCTCCTCTACATTACAGTCATATCACCAGTCTCTCTCCTCTCCTCTACATTACAGTCATATCATCAGTCTCTCTCCTCTCCATTACAGTCATATCACCAGTCTCTCTCCTCTACATTACAGTCATATCATCAGTCTCTCTCCTCTCCTCTACATTACAGTCATATCACCAGTCTCTCTCCTCTACATTACAGTCATATCATCAGTCTCTCTCCTCTCCATTACAGTCATATCACCAGTCTCTCTCCTCTACATTACAGTCATATCACCAGTCTCTCTCCTCTCCTCTACATTACAGTCATATCACCAGTCTCTCTCCTCTACATTACAGTCATATCACCAGTCTCTCTCCTCTACATTACAGTCATATCACCAGTCTCTCTCCTCTCCTCTACATTACAGTCATATCACCAGTCTCTCTCCTCTCCTCTACATTACAGTCATATCACCAGTCTCTCTCCTCTACATTACAGTCATATCACCAGTCTCTCTCCTCTACATTACAGTCATATCACCAGTCTCTCTCCTCTACATTACAGTCATATCACCAGTCTCTCTCCTCTCCTCTACATTACAGTCATATCACCAGTCTCTCTCCTCTCCTCTACATTACAGTCATATCACCAGTCTCTCTCCTCTACATTACAGTCATATCACCAGTCTCTCTCCTCTACATTACAGTCATATCACCAGTCTCTCTCCTCTACATTACAGTCATATCACCAGTCTCTCTCCTCTACATTACAGTCATATCACCAGTCTCTCTCCTCTACATTACAGTCATATCACCAGTCTCTCTCCTCTCCTCTACATTACAGTCATATCACCAGTCTCTCTCCTCTCCTCTACATTACAGTCATATCACCAGTCTCTCTCCTCTACATTACAGTCATATCACCAGTCTCTCTCCTCTCCTCTACATTACAGTCATATCACCAGTCTCTCTCCTCTCCTCTACATTACAGTCATATCACCAGTCTCTCTCCTCTACATTACAGTCATATCACCAGTCTCTCTCCTCTACATTACAGTCATATCACCAGTCTCTCTCCTCTACATTACAGTCATATCACCAGTCTCTCTCCTCTACATTACAGTCATATCACCAGTCTCTCTCCTCTCCTCTACATTACAGTCATATCACCAGTCTCTCTCCTCTACATTACAGTCATATCACCAGTCTCTCTCCTCTACATTACAGTCATATCACCAGTCTCTCTCATCTACATTACAGTCATATCACCAGTCTCTCTCCTCTACATTACAGTCATATCACCAGTCTCTCTTCTCTCCTCTACATTACAGTCATATCACCAGTCTCTCTCCTCTCCTCTACATTACAGTCATATCACCAGTCTCTCTCCTCTACATTACAGTCATATCACCAGTCTCTCTCCTCTACATTACAGTCATATCACCAGTCTCTCTCCTCTCCTCTACATTACAGTCATATCACCAGTCTCTCTCCTCTACATTACAGTCATATCACCAGTCTCTCTCCTCTCCTCTACATTACAGTCATATCACCAGTCTCTCTCCTCTACATTACAGTCATATCACCAGTCTCTCTCCTCTCCTCTACATTACAGTCATATCACCAGTCTCTCTCCTCTACATTACAGTCATATCACCAGTCTCTCTCCTCTCCTCTACATTACAGTCATATCACCAGTCTCTCTCCTCTACATTACAATCATATCATCAGTCTCTCTCCTCTCCTCTACATTACAGTCATATCACCAGTCTCTCTCCTCTACATTACAGTCATATCACCAGTCTCTCTCCTCTCCTCTACATTACAGTCATATCACCAGTGTCTTTCCCATATCCTATATCTTCCATGTTTTCTCTACTTCTCAGAACTCTTTGCTGCACCTTGATAAGGAGGAATCAATCTGCAATAAACTCGTTCATTACAAAAGAGTCAAAACTCTGAGTGAAGTTCAGTTGTTTAATAGTAAAAGAGACTCAACAGCTGAATCCCCGTTGGAATGGCAGCACTCTCTCACATCCTATCAAAGCTCCTCCCCCCGCTCCAACAATGACATACTAAACTAGTCACAGCACTCTCTCACATCCTATCAAAGCTCCTCCCCCCGCTCCAACAATGACATACTAAAGTAGTCACAGCACTCTCTCACATCCTATCAAAGCTCCTCCCCCTGCTCAAACAATGACAAACTAAACTAGTCACAGCACTCTCTCACATCCTATCAAAGCTCCTCCCCCCGCTCCAACAATGACATACTAAAGTAGTCACAGCACTCTCTCACATCCTATCAAAGCTCCTCCCCCTGCTCAAACAATGACATACTAAACTAGTCACAGCACTCTCTCACATCCTATCAAAGCTCCTCCCCCTGCTCCAACAATGACATACTAAAGTAGTTTCCCACTAACATGACACAGCACTTTCCACAGACGCTTTCACCCTCATTAAGGACATGGTCTTGTGTTAACCATGACCCAGGAGTTTCTACAATCTCAACCACTGTTGGCACCACTTCCTCTTATCTTGTTGTTGTTCGGCCATGCAGCATATCTGTGGTTTCCAGTCTCAAGCGTTCTAACAGACAGTCCCCCAAAACCACAAACAGCCCTTTCCTCTACCTCACTATGACTCTACAATACAAAAAACATCCTGGAGACTAAAGGCCTCATTCTACTTCTACTTAAATCACACAAACAGAAATGATTCATGTACATCATTTACCAGGCAGTCTTATCCAGAGGGACTTACATGAGCAATACGGGTTAAGTGCCTTGCTCAATGGCACATTGACAGATTTATCACCTAGTCTGCTCAGGGATTCAAACCTTGGTGGCAGGTGGCTACCTGCCACCAATTCACAATCTAACAATCTCCTTTATGTTCTTCTCATCCTCCTCGTCATCTTCCCTTTCTCCTCGGTCTCCTTAATCTCTCCCTCCTCTCCTCCCTTCTCTCCTCCCTCCTCTCCTCCCTCTTCTTCTCCCTCCTCTCCTCTCCTCCCTCCTCTCTTCCCTTCTCTCCTCCCTCCTCTCCTCCATCTTCTTCTCCCTTATCCCTCCTCTTCTCCCTTCTCTCATCCCTCTCTTCTCCCTTCTCCCTCCTCTCCTCCCTCTCTCTTCTCCCTCTCTCTCCTCAGGCGTTGGGTAGCTTGTCTTTCCAATGTTTCCACCAGAGGACGCTTTCTGCCTCCTCCTCGTTTAACGCCCAGGTCACCTGCTTCGCGGCTGCCGCCATGGTCCTCATCCTGGGGATCCCCTCTGTTCTGGTCGGGGCTGTGGCCGCTTCCACAGGTAATAAAGTACAAAAAGAAAAAGCTCTTCGAATCCCGGAGCCGACAAGGTGAATAATCTGTTGTTGTTAAGGCACTTAACCCCTTATTGCTCCAAGGGTGTCAGTATAATGGTTGTCGTGTTGCTCCAGGGGTGTCAGTATAATGGTTGTCTCTGACCCCAACTCTCCGCCGGTGTCTCAGGGGGAGTTGGGATATGTAGATAAAAACACATTTGATTTGATTTGACCTTTATTTAACCAGGTTGGCCAGTTGAGAACAAGTTCTCATTTACAACTGTGACCTGGCCAAGATAAAGCAAAGCAGTGCGACAAAAACAACAGCAGAGTTACACATAAATAAACAAACATACAGTCAATAATACAATAGAAAAAGTCTATATACAGTGAGTGCAAATGAGGTAGGATAAGGGAGGTAAGGCAATAAATAGGCCATAGTGGCAAAATAATTACAATATAGCAATTAAACACATGTTCACTTGTTAAAGCATAATGGACAAATATAAGCACCTCCAAGTTAATATTATTAAAGGTGTTATAAAGGTTAAAAGCAGAGAAGAAGAGTTGTGTGTCGTTGACTGGCTTGTCTGTTATCTGATGTCCGTATACTGCCTCTATCATCTACCTCACATCATGAACCATAACACACTCCAATCTAGTGGCAGTGTCCTGGTGTTGTGGCTAGAGTGCATGTTTGTTATTACTCTCTGTGGAGCACGAGATACCTTGAATACATCTGGTTTCCTTGCAGCTCACATGAGCTGATTGCAAAGTGAAAAAAATAAAATAGCTCATACACAGTGTACTTGCATCGCGTTTACGCTTTTGGACTTCGTCAAAGTGTGATTGTCAAAATAACCAAACTTTATTGACACTTCCTGGTGTGTCTCCAGACTGGAACCTGACATCGTACGGGTTTCCGTCTCCGTATGAGCGCAACGAGACAGGATTGGTGCTCCCCATCGCCCTGCAGCACCTGGCTCCGCCCTACGTGTCCGTCATCGGCATCGGGGCTATCGCCGCCGCAGTGATGTCATCAGTGGACTCTGGCCTCCTAAGCTCCGCCTCCATGTTCTCCTCCAACATCTACAAGAACATCATTCGGAAGCAGGTGAAGGGTTGGGTGCAGGCTTTCGTTCTATCCCATCACTTACACCTCGTTGTAATAAATCTGTGTGTGACCAGATAGTGGCCTCTACTGTATTGAGTAAGGAATTTAGGTCTGTTTTCCCAGACACAGATTACTAAACCTACTAGTCCAGAACTGAAACACATTCTCAATGGAGATGAACCATTATGTTCATTAGTCCTGTTCTAGGTCATAGGTCATGTATCAGAAAATCACCAGTAAATGCATAAATAAGTGTTTTTTTCCTATTTCATAAATTTTTGGGACATTGGCAAGACATTTTTCAATTCACATTTGAAAACATTGCATTGGGTTCTATAGTGTAATAGCGTTTTGGGACATATATCCTAACTCCGTGCTCCCTCTTGTGACTTCTCTGAGAATTACACCACAGGGCTGTTCAAGCTCTTCTGACTTGGATAATTATAACTGCTGTACCTCCATTTTGTGTCTGTCTCTCATTGTAAGATCTGGCATGCATGGGCAGAGGAACACACCCCGTTAACTGCTGTACCTCCATCTTGTGTCTGTCTCTCATTGTAAGATCTGGCATGCATGGGCAGAGGTACACACCCCGTTAACTGCTGTACCTCCATCTTGGATCTGTCCTGACCACTGTGCCTCCATCTTGGATCTGTCCTGCCCACTGTACCTCCATCTTTGATTTGTCCTGACCACTGTGCCTCCATCTTGGATCTGTCCTGCCCACTGTGCCTCCATCTTGGATCTGTCCTGCCCACTGTGTCTCCATCTTGGATCTGTCCTGCCCACTGTGCCTCCATCTTTGATTTGTCCTGACCACTGTGCCTCCATCTTTGATCTGTCCTGACCACTATGCCTCCATCTTGGATCTGTCCTACCCACTGTGCCTCCATCTTGGATCAGTGCTGCCCACTATGCCTCCATCTTTGACTTGTCCTGACCACTGTGCCTCCATCTTTGATCTGTCCTGACCACTGTGCCACCATCTTGGATCTGTCCTGCCCATTGTGCCTCCATCTTGGATCTGTCCTGCCCACTGTGCCTCCATCTTGGATCTGTGCTGCCCACTGTGCCTCCATCTTGGATCTGTCATGACCACTGTGCCATCATCTTGGATCTGTCCTGCCCACTGTGCCTCCATCTTGGATATGTACTCCCCACTGTGCCTCCATCTTGGATCTGTGCTGCCCATTATGCCTCCATCTTGGATCTGTCCTGCCCACTGTGCCATCATCTTGGATCTGTCCTGCCCACTGTGCCATCATCTTGGATCTGTCCTGCCCACTGTGCCTCCATCTTGGATATGTACTGGCCACTGTGCCTCCATCTTTGATTTGTCCTGCCCACTGTGCCTCCATCTTGTGTCTGTGCTGCCCATTATGCCTCCATCTTGGATCTGTCCTGACCACTGTGCCATCATCTTGGATCTGTCCTGCCCACTGTGCCTCCATCTTGGATATGTACTGCCCACCGTGCCTCCATCTTGGATCTGTGCTGCCCATTATGCCTCCATCTTTGATTTGTACTGACCACTGTGCCTCCATCTTGGATCTGTGCTGCCCATTATGCCTCCATCTTTGATTTGTACTGCCCACCGTGCCTCCATCTTGGATCTGTGCTGCCCATTATGCCTCCATCTTTGATTTGTCCTGACCACTGTGCCTCCATCTTGTGTCTATCTCTCCAGGCCTCAGACAGGGAGATACAGTGGGTGATCCGTGTATCGGTGGTGGTGGTGGGGCTGTGTGGGATGGCCCTCACTCTCCTCCACAACAGTACCTATGCCCTGTGGATCCTGGCGTCTGATCTCTCCTACACCATCATCTTCCCTCAGCTCATCTGCGTCCTCTTCTTCCAGGTGTGTGTGTGTGTGTGTGTGTGTGTGTGTATGTGTGTGTGTGTGTAACATGCAGAGGTGATATTGTGTGTGTGGGCCTTGTCTTTTCCCTGCATCACAAACATGGTGGTGTGTCACTAGCCTGAGTGCCAGTCTGTTTGTGATGTCGTCATGCCAACTCACTCATCATCATGCCAAATGGTCGGCTTGACAACTAAAGCAATGGAGATGGCAAGAGCACAAACCGGAAGTGCTGATCTAGGATCAGGCCCCAACCTGTCCATATCATCTAGTTCATTATGATCAGGTCCCAACCTGTCCATATCATCTAGTTCATTATGATCTAGGATCAGGTCCTAACCTGTCCATATCTAAATCATTATGATCTAGGATCAGGCCCCAACCTGTCCATATCATCTAGTTCATTATGATCAGGCCCCAACCTGTCCATATCATCTAGTTCATTATGATCAGGTCCCAACCTGTCCATACCTAAATCATTATGATCTAGGATCAGGCCCCAACCTGTTCATATCTAAATCATTATGATCTAGGATCAGGCCCCAACCTGTCCATATCATCTAGTTCATTATGATCAGGTCCTAACCTGTCCATATCTAAATCATTATGATCTAGGATCAGGCCCCAACCTGTCCATATCATCTAGTTCATTATGATCTAGGATCAGGTTCCAACCTGTCCATATCATCTAGTTCATTATGATCAGGTCCTAACCTGTCCATATCTAAATCATTATGATCTAGGATCAAGCCCCAACCTGTCCATATCTAACTCATTATGATCTAGGATCAGGTTCCAACCTGTCCATATCTAACTCATTATGATCTAGGATCAGGTCCCAACCTGTCCATATCATCTCATTCATTATGATCAGGTCCCAACCTGTCCATATCTAAATCATTATGATCTAGGATCAGGTTCCAACCTGTCCATATCTAACTCATTATGATCTAGGATCAGGTCCCAACCTGTCCATATCATCTAGTTCATTATGATCAGGTTCCAACCTGTCCATATCATCTAGTTCATTATGATCAGGCCCCAACCTGTCCATATCTAAATCATTATGATCAGGTCCCAACCTGTCCATATCATCTAGTTCATTATGATCAGGCCCCAACCTGTCCATATCTAAATCATTATGATCAGGTCCCAACCTGTCCATATCATCTAGTTCATTATGATCAGGTCCCAACCTGTCCATATCCTCTAGTTCATTATGATCAGGTCCCAACCTGTGCATATCATCTAGTTCATTATGATCAGGTCCCAACCTGTCCATATCTAAATCATTATGATCTAGGATCAGGTCCCAACCTGTCCATATCATCTAGTTCATTATGATCAGGTCCCAACCTGTCCATATCTAAATCATTATGATCTAGGATCAGGTCCCAACCTGTCCATATCATCTAGTTCATTATGATCAGGTCCTAACCTGTCCATATCTAAATCATTATGATCTAGGATCAAGCCCCAACCTGTCCATATCTAACTCATTATGATCTAGGATCAGGTTCCAACCTGTCCATATCATCTAGTTCATTATGATCAGGTCCCAACCTGTCCATATCTAACTCATTATGATCTAGGATCAGGTCCCAACCTGTCCATATCATCTAGTTCATTATGATCAGGTCCCAACCTGTCCATATCATCTAGTTCATTATGATCAGGCCCCAACCTGTCCATATCTAAATCATTATGATCAGGTTCCAACCTGTCCATATCATCTAGTTCATTATGATCAGGTCCCAACCTGTCCATATCATCTAGTTCATTATGATCAGGTCCCAACCTGTCCATATCTAAATCATTATGATCTAGGATCAGGTCCCAACCTGTCCATATCATCTAGTTCATTATGATCAGGTCCTAACCTGTCCATATCTAAATCATTATGATCAGGTCCCAACCTGTCCATATCATCTAGTTCATTATGATCAGGTCCCAACCTGTCCATATCTAACTCATTATGATCTAGGATCAGGTCCCAACCTGTCCATATCATCTAGTTCATTATGATCAGGTCCCAACCTGTCCATATCTAACTCATTATGATCTAGGATCAGGCCCCAACCTGTCCATATCATCTAGTTCATTATGATCAGGTCCCAACCGGTCCATATCATCTAGTTCATTATGATCAGGTCCCAACCTGTCCATATCATCTAGTTCATTATGATCAGGTCCTAACCTGTCCATATCTAAATCATTATGATCAGGTCCCAACCTGTCCATATCATCTAGTTCATTATGATCAGGCCCCAACCTGTCCATATCATCTAGTTCATTATGATCAGGCCCCAACCTGTCCATATCTAACTCATTATGATCTAGGATCAGGTCCCAACCTGTCCATATCATCTAGTTCATTATGATCAGGTCCCAACCTGTCCATATCATCTAGTTCATTATTATCAGGTCCCAACCTGTCCATATCATCTAGTTCATTATGATCAGGTCCCAACCTGTCCATATCTAAATCATTATGATCTAGGATCAGGTCCCAACCTGTCCATATCATCTAGTTCATTATGATCAGGCCCCAACCTGTCCATATCATCTAGTTCATTATGATCAGGTCCCAACCTGTCCATACCTAAATCATTATGATCTAGGATCAGGCCCCAACCTGTCCATATCATCTAGTTCATTATGATCAGGTCCCAACCTGTCCATATCTAAATCATTATGATCTAGGATCAGGCCCCAACCTGTCCATATCTAACTCATTATGATCTAGGATCAGGTCCCAACCTGTCCATATCATCTAGTTCATTATGATCAGGTCCCAACCTGTCCATATCTAAATCATTATGATCTAGGATCAGGTCCCAACCTGTCCATATCATCTAGTTCATTATGATCAGGTCCCAACCTGTCCATATCATCTAGTTCATTATGATCAGGCCCCAACCTGTCCATATCATCTAGTTCATTATGATCAGGTCCCAACCTGTCCATATCATCTAGTTCATTATGATCAGGCCCCAACCTGTCCATATCATCTAGTTCATTATGATCAGGTCCCAACCTGTCCATATCTAAATCATTATAATCTAGGATCAGGCCCCAACCTGTCCATACCTAAATCATTATGATCTAGGATCAGGTCCTAACCTGTCCATATCTAACTCATTATGATCTAGGATCAGGCCCCAACCTGTCCATATCATCTCATTCATTATGAACTAAAAGGCTAAACTGATCCTAGATCAGCACTCGTACTCAGAGAGGCTTTGTGGATACAGCACCTCCCCGATTCTTCACCGAATGTGAACACATTCAGGCCCGTCTGATTGGTCCAGAAACCGATGGGTTGGACCAGAACCAAAACACATGTGGGTAAAACAGCGGTTTGAAAATGTGTAATTGGCTTTGATACTCTGATATGTTATTTTACTTCTGCTCTTTAATTATTTGTAAAAAAAAAATATTTTTTTACTTTAAAAAAACGGCATTATTGGTTAAGGGCTTGTAAGTAAGCATTTTAATGTATTCGGCACATGTGACAAATACAACTTGATTTGATCGAATCGCTGATGACCCTGTTTTGCACAATGCCCCTCATTGCCCCTCGTCCCCACAAACGGCTTCAACGATGGCACTGAAACTAAAGTATGTAGGAAACGACAGAGCAGAAAAATAAGTTCGTGTGAGTCATCAGGCTAGAAAATCACTTCTAAAATAACTCTTCATCTTCCTTCAGGTCTCCAACGGCTATGGAGCCGTGGCTGGATACCTCGTAGGGGGCCTGATGAGACTCCTCTGTGGGGAGCCCATCTTCAACCTCCCCCCTGTCCTCCACTTCCCTGGATGCACCCTGGAGGACGGCGTCTATGTCCAGCGCTCCCCCATCAGGACCATATGTATGCTTCTGGCCCTGGCGGCCATCTTGGGTTTCTCCTGGCTGGCTCAGCTGATGTTCAATAAGGTCTGGCTGCCCGAGAGGTGGGATGTGTTCCAGGTAAAGTTCCAGACTTTGCCACATGGTGGCGCCAGAGAGATGAAAGAGAAGGAGGAGGATGGTACAGTCTCTGAGCAAATGCTTGACACCACAAAGTGTTAAGGTTTTTTTCTACCTACTTTTACAGGCCGGTTTCCCATTCACTTCCCTGGACTACAAAGCACTTTATTAATTTTTGGGGTGCAGATTTTTTGTTTATTGGACAGGATAGAGAAATGAAAGATCTATTGAACATCCAAATAATTCTAAAAACGGCTATTTAAAATCGATTGTGTAGCTCAATTAAGTTACTTATATGATTTGAACATAAAGTGTGAAAAAGGCTTTAACATCGGTACCACTGACTTGCATTGGTTTTGTTCCACAAAAGCATGGATTGCGCTCATACCTTGTCCATAGACTGATTACAGGGTAAACTCATACCTCGTCCATAGACTGATTACAGGGTAAACTCATACCTCGTCCATAGACTGATTACAGGGTAAACTCATACCTCGTCCATAGACTGATTACAGGGTAAAACAATCAATCCTACTATGTCACTTTGTCATTTGGGTGAACTCTCTCTTTAGTCTAGGAGTAGGCTTAATTATCTGTGTCTGGGAAACGTCATTACCTCATCCCCACCAGATGACCTCATCCCCAGACTACCTCATCCCCACCAGACTACCTCATCCCCACCAGATGACCTCATCCCCAGACTACCTCATCCCCACCAGACTACCTCATCCACAGACTACCTCATCCCCACCAGATGACCTCATCCCCAATCCTAACCTGAGCCATAAAGGGGTGGAACTAAGATCTGACCCCTGACCCCGTATGAAATAGACCCCTCTCTATTTCATACTGAAAGGTATGTGATGCTCACTTGAGAGGATGTTGGTGATAATATTTTATAAATACACTTTGATATAAACAATTACCCTACTTGTTCATAGTTAAAATGATCATGGTGAATTGATTTGCAAGCCTTCTTGTGAAAATGTCACTTTTTCTCAATTTGGGGAAACAGTTTTTTTTACATCTTCATTGTTGTTGTAAAGACATCTGTGGCTGGATGATAAAGACAAAGGGTTGGATGATTCAGCATCACTTGGAAAACAAGGAGCTCCGGGAAAGCCTCACTGGGAGGGGGGATATACTACCCCATTATACTAGAGGGGGGGTATACTACCCCATTATACTAAAGGGGGGGTATACTACCCCATTATACTAGAGGGGGGGTATACTACCCCATTATACTAGAGGGGGGGTATACTACCCCATTACACTAGGAGGGGGGGTATACTACCCCATTATACTAGAGGGGGGGTATACTACCCCATTATACTAGAGGGGGGGTATACTACCCCATTATACTAGAGGGGGGGTATACTACCCCATTACACTAGGAGGGGGGGTATACTACCCCATTATACTAGAGGGGGGTATACTACCCCATTATACTAGAGGGGGGGTATACTACCCCATTATACTAGAGGGGGGGTATACTACCCCATTATACTTGGAGGGGGGGTATACTACCCCATTATACTAGAGGGGGGTATACTACCCCATTATACTAGAGGGGGGGTATACTAACCCATTATACTAGGAGGGGGGGTATACTACCCCATTATACTAGGAGGGGGGGTATACTAACCCATTATACTAGAGGGGGGTATACTACCCCATTATACTAGAGGGGTGGGGGGGGGTATACTACCCCATTATACTAGAGGGGAGGTATACTACCCCATTATACTAGAGGGGAGGTATACTACCCCATTATACTAGAGGGGGGGGGGGGTATACTACCCCATTATACTAGAGGGGGGGGGTATACTACCCCATTATACTAGAGGGGAGGTATACAACCCCATTATACTAGAGGGGGGGGGGGGGGTATACTACCCCATTATACTAGAGGGGAGGTATACTACCCCATTATACTAGAGGGGGGGTATACTACCCCATTATACTAGAGGGGGGGTATACTACCCCATTATACTAGAGGGGAGGTATACTACCCCATTATACTAGAGGGGGGGGGGGTATACTACCCCATTATACTAGAGGGGAGGTATACTACCCCATTATACTAGAGGGGGGGTATACTACCCCATTATACTAGGAGGGGGGGTATACTACCCCATTATACTAGGAGAGGGGGGGGGGTATACTACCCCATTACACTAGGAGGGGGGGTATACTACCCCATTACACTAGGAGGGGAGGTATACTACCCCATTATACTAGAGGGGGGTATACTACCCCATTACACTAGAGGGGGGTATACTACCCCATTACACTAGAGGGGGGTATACTACCCCATTACACTAGGAGGGGAGGTATACTACCCCATTACACTAGAGGGGGGTATACTACCCCATTACACTAGAGGGGGGGGTACACTACCCCATTACACTAGAGGGGGGGTATACTACCCCATTACACTAGAGGGGGGTATACTACCCCATTACACTAGAGGGGGGTATACTACCCCATTATACTAGAGGGGGGGGTATACTACCCCATTACACTAGAGGGGGGTATACTACCCCATTACACTAGAGGGGGGGGTGGGGTATACTACCCCATTACACTAGAGGGGGGGTATACTACCCCATTATACTAGAGGGGGGGTATACTACCCCATTATACTAGAGGGGGGTATACTACCCCATTATACTAGAGGGGGGGGTATACTACCCCATTACACTAGAGGGGGGGGTATACTACCCCATTACACTAGAGGGGGGGTATACTACCCCATTATACTAGAGGGGGGGGTATACTACCCCATTACATTAGAGGGGGGGGGGGGGGGGGGGGTATACTACCCCATTATACTAGAGGGGGGGGTATACTACCCCATTACACTAGAGGGGGGTATACTACCCCATTATACTAGAGGGGGGGGTATACTACCCCATTACACTAGAGGGGGGTATACTACCCCATTATACTAGAGGGGGGGGGGGGGGGGTATACTACCCCATTATACTAGAGGGGGGGGGGGTATACTACCCCATTACACTAGAGGGGGGGTATACTACCCCATTACACTAGAGGGGGGTATACTACCCCATTATACTAGAGGGGGGGGTATACTACCCCATTACACTAGAGGGGGGGTATACTACCCCATTACACTAGAGGGGGGGTATACTACCCCATTACACTAGGAGGGGAGGTATACTACCCCATTACACTAGAGGGGGGGTATACTACCCCATTACACTAGGAGGGGGTATACTACCCCATTATACTAGAGGGGGGGGGGGTATACTACCCCATTACACTAGGAGGGGGGGTATACTACCCCATTATACTAGGAGGGGGGGTATACTACCCCATTATACTAGGAGGGGAGGTATACTACCCCATTACACTAGAGGGGGGTATACTACCCCATTATACTAGAGGGGGGGTATACTACCCCATTATACTAGAGGGGGGGTATACTACCCCATTATACTAGAGGGGAGGTATACTACCCCATTATACTAGAGGGGGGGGGGGTATACTACCCCATTATACTAGAGGGGAGGTATACTACCCCATTATACTAGAGGGGGGGTATACTACCCCATTACACTAGAGGGGGGGTATACTACCCCATTACACTAGGAGGGGAGGTATACTACCCCATTACACTAGAGGGGGGGGTATACTACCCCATTACACTAGGAGGGGGTATACTACCCCATTATACTAGAGGGGGGGGGGGGGGTATACTACCCCATTACACTAGGAGGGGGGGTATACTACCCCATTATACTAGGAGGGGGGGTATACTACCCCATTATACTAGGAGGGGAGGTATACTACCCCATTACACTAGAGGGGGGTATACTACCCCATTATACTAGAGGGGGGGGTATACTACCCCATTATACTAGAGGGGGGGGGGTATACTACCCCATTACACTAGAGGGGGGGGTATACTACCCCATTACACTAGGAGGGGAGGTATACTACCCCATTACACTAGGAGGGGAGGTATACTACCCCATTATACTAGAGGGGGGTATACTACCCCATTATACTAGAGGGGGGGTATACTACCCCATTACACTAGAGGGGGGGTATACTACCCCATTACACTAGAGGGGGGGGGGGGGGGTATACTACCCCATTACACTAGAGGGGGGGTATACTACCCCATTACACTAGAGGGGGGGTATACTACCCCATTACACTAGAGGGGGGGTATACTACCCCATTATACTAGAGGGGGGGTATACTACCCCATTACACTAGGGGGGGGGGTATACTACCCCATTACACTAGGAGGGGAGGTATACTACCCCATTACACTAGAGGGGGGTATACTACCCCATTATACTAGAGGGGGGGGTATACTACCCCATTACACTAGAGGGGGGGTATACTACCCCATTACACTAGGAGGGGGGGTATACTACCCCATTATACTAGGAGGGGGGGTATACTACCCCATTATACTAGAGGGGGGTATACTACCCCATTATACTAGAGGGGGGGTATACTACCCCATTATACTAGGAGGGGGGGTATACTACCCCATTATACTAGGAGGGGGGGTATACTACCCCATTACACTAGGAGGGGGGGTATACTACCCCATTATACTAGAGGGGGGGTATACTACCCCATTATACTAGAGGGGGGGTATACTACCCCATTATACTAGGGGGGGGGTATACTACCCCATTACACTAGGAGGGGGGGTATACTACCCCATTATACTAGAGGGGGGGTATACTACCCCATTACACTAGGAGGGGGGGTATACTACCCCATTATACTAGGAGGGGGGGTATACTACCCCATTATACTAGAGGGGGGTATACTACCCCATTATACTAGGAGGGGGGGTATACTACCCCATTATACTAGAGGGGGGGTATACTACCCCATTACACTAGGAGGGGGGGTATACTACCCCATTATACTAGAGGGGGGGTATACTACCCCATTATACTAGGAGGGGGGGTATACTACCCCATTACACTAGGAGGGGAGGTATACTACCCCATTATACTAGAGGGGGGGTATACTACCCCATTACACTAGGAGGGGGGGTATACTACCCCATTATACTCGAGGGGGGGTATACTACCCCATTATACTAGAGGGGGGTATACTACCCCATTACACTAGGAGGGGGGGTATACTACCCCATTACAGGAGGAGACCACCTTCCTGAACGACCAGGCCAAGCACCACGCCTCCATCAGGCTTCTCAGCTGTAGTGGCGGGGGAAGGAGCCCTCAGGATCCCGCTGAACAAGGCAATCAGGCCTTCACACCCGCCACAGGCTGTCTGCTCTAGCCCTCATCCAGCGGAGCGGTACTGGAGGAAGGTGGGAGAGAAAGGGAGACGCCACGGCTACTCCCGCTTCCATCAGACCCAGATCTGCAGCTGTCAAACCGCTTCCATCAGACCCAGATCTGCAGCTGTCAAACCGCTTCCATCAGACCCAGATCTGCAGCTGTCAAACCGCTTCCATCAGACCCAGATCTGCAGCTGTCAAACCGCTTCCATCAGACCCAGATCTGCAGCTGTCAAACCGCTTCCATCAGACCCAGATCTGCAGCTGTCAAACCGCTTCCATCAGACCCAGATCTGCAGCTGTCAAACCGCTTCCATCAGACCCAGATCTGCAGCTGTCAAACCGCTTCCATCAGACCCAGATCTGCAGCTGTCAAACCGCTTCCATCAGACCCAGATCTGCAGCTGTCAAACCGCTTCCATCAGACCCAGATCTGCAGCTGTCAAACCGCTTCCATCAGACCCAGATCTGCAGCTGTCAAACCGCTTCCATCAGACCCAGATCTGCAGCTGTCAAACCGCTTCCATCAGACCCAGATCTGCAGCTGTCAAACCGCTTCCATCAGACCCAGATCTGCAGCTGTCAAACCGCTTCCATCAGACCCAGATCTGCAGCTGTCAAACCGCTTCCATCAGACCCGGATCTGCAGCTGTCAAACCGCGTCCAGCACCTAAAAAAGCACCGGGACCAACAGAATCATCTCCGGCCTTATTCCCTGGTACCGGAATAAAAAAAACACATACATATATACATATATACATAAAAGACAGTTTGGGACCAACAGTCCAGACAATCTGACCTGGGTTAAAATAATATTTGACATCTTTAAAATACTTTGAGCGTTTGTTTTAGCCTGCCTGGAGTGGCAGAGAAGGGTCTGTTTTAGCCTGCCTGGAGTGGCAGAGAAGGGTCTGTTTTAGCCTGCCTGGAGTGGCAGAGAAGGGTCTGTTTTAGCCTGCCTGGAGTGGCAGAGAAGGGTCTGTTTTAGCCTGCCTGGAGTGGCAGAGAAGGGTCTGTTTTAGCCTGCCTGGAGTGGCAGAGAAGGGTTTGTTTTAGCCTGCTTGGAGTGGCAGAGAAGGGTTTGTTTTAGCCTGCCTGGAGTGGCAGAGAAGGGTCTGTTTTAGCCTGCCTGGAGTGGCAGAGAAGGGTCTGTTTTAGCCTGCCTGGAGTGGCAGAGAAGGGTTTGTTTTAGCCTGCCTGGAGTGGCAGAGAAGGGTCTGTTTTAGCCTGCCTGGAGTGGCAGAGAAGGGTCTGTTTTAGCCTGCCTGGAGTGGCAGAGAAGAGTCTGTTTTAGCCTGCCTGGAGTGGCAGAGCAGGGTTTGCACTTTTGAGGACTTTTCTATTGGTTCCAATGCAACAGGCAAAAATATTTCAACTAGAACTTGAACCCAGGTCTGTACAGCGTACAGTGTACAGTGAATATTTCACATTTTCACACATTTAAAAATAAACAATGTGGAATAAATGGAATCCATAAAATACTGAGTCTTTCAATCTTTCCAAAATGGTGCGTGTGTCTACACAAACTGAACTGACAAGATGGTGTAAGTGTCTACACAAACTGAACTGACAAGATGGTGTAAGTGTCTACACAAACTGAACTGACAAGATGGTGTAAGTGTCTACACAAACTGAACTGACAAGATGGTGTATGTGTCTACACAAACTGAACTGACAAGATGGTGTAAGTGTCTACACAAACTGAACTGACAAGATGGTGTGTGTCTACACAAACTGAACTGACAAGATGGTGTAAGTGTCTACACAAACTAAACTGACAAGATGGTGTAAGTGTCTACACAAACTAAACTGACAAGATGGTGTATGTGTCTACACAAACTGAACTGACAAGATGGTGTAAGTGTCTACACAAACTGAACTGACAAGATGGTGTAAGTGTCTACACAAACTGGACCGCCGGTGGCATCGACAGTTGAAATAGCAGAAGAACACTGTCGCCACCGTGCTCTCTAACCAAGGCGTCACCGTGCTCTCTAACCAAGGTGCCACCGTGCCCTCTAACCAAGGTGCCACCGTGCTCTCTAACCAAGGTGTCACCGTGCCCTCTAACCAAGGTGCCACCGTGCTCTCTAACCAAGGTGTCACCGTGCTCTCTAACCAAGGTGTCACCGTGCTCTCTAACCAAGGCGCCACCGTGCTCTCTAACCAAGGCGCCACCGTGCTCTCCAACCAAGGTGCCACCGTGCTCTCCAAACAAGGTGCCACCGTGCTCTCCAACCAAGGTGCCACCGTGCTCTCCAACCAAGGTGTCACCGTGCTCTCTAACCAAGGTGTCACCGTGCTCTCTAACCAAGGTGTCACCGTGCCCTCTAACCAAGGTGTCACCGTGCTCTCTAACCAAGGTGTCACCGTGCTCTCTAACCAAGGTGTCATCGTGCCCTCTAACCAAGGTGTCACCGTGCTCTCTAACCAAGGTGCCACCGTGCTCTCTAACCAAGGCGCCACCGTGCTCTCCAACCAAGGTGCCACCGTGCTCTCTAACCAAGGTGTCACCGTGCTCTCCAACCAAGGTGTCACCGTGCTCTCCAACCAAGGTGTCACCGTGCTCTCCAACCAAGGTGTCACCGTGCTCTCTAACCAAGGTGCATTAAAGGGGCGAATCCTAGACGTCCACTTAAGTACCATTTTCATCTCGTCTCCCATTGAGATCAATGCAAGTGAAGAAAGACAAAGACATGTATGATACACCAGAGTTTGAACACGATGTGGTAAAAGATCAATGTATCTGTTACAAACGTATCATACAATAGGACTTCATATTTAGTATTACAAGTGTACGATATAGGATTGGCATTCAAGCCCTCCTCCTGTACATACTGGTAGACTGAACTGCATTTCAGCCAGGCTTTTCACCTGACTCTGACAGTCCATCACCACGTCCAGCTAAAATGTCACTACCTTTATTTAGCTGGAGCACAAAGGTGAACAGCCAGGGTTAGCGAGGATGCTAATCCGTCAGCCACGTTGATCAAAACTGGTGGCACGTCAACACTAGCACAACATCATTTTAGTTGTTTACCACCTGGCTGGGTGTTCTCAGTGTGTGTGTGTGTCCTCAGTGTGTGTATGTGTGTGTGTGTGTGTGTCCTCAGTGTGTGTGTGTGTGTGTGTGGCTAGGCCATGTCATCAGACCTGGTAATTTTCCTCTATTCAAAGCACCCAGCAGGTTGAGGCTAGGACAGGGAGCCAACTGTGGTAGAGAGACCTCAGGGGGGGGGGGCTTCTATAACCATGGTTGGGTTGGGGGGGGGGGGGGGGTTCTATAACCATGGTTGGGTTGGGTTTCAATCTCTGAGGGAAAACGTTTGAGTGGTGGGAAAGAAAAAGGCTTGTGTAAGTGTGAATTTCACACAGTGTGTCTGGTTGGTTGAAAGGCCAGTGTGTCTGGTTGGTTGAAAGGCCAGTGTGTCTGGTTGGTTGAAAGGCCAGTGTGTCTGGTTGGTTGAAAGGCCAGTGTGTCTGGTTGGTTGAAAGGCCAGTGTGTCTGGTTGGTTGAAAGGCCAGTGTATCTGGTTGGTTGAAAGGCCAGTGTGTCTGGTTGGTTGAAAGGCCAGTGTATCTGGTTGGTTGAAAGTCCAGTGTGTCTGGTTGGTTGAAAGGCCAGTGTATCTGGTTGGTTGAAAGGCCAGTGTGTCTGGTTGGTTGAAAGGCCAGTGTGTCTGGTTGGTTGAAAGTCCAGTGTGTCTGGTTGGTTGAAAGGCCAGTGTGTCTGGTTGGTTGAAAGGCCAGTGTGTCTGGTTGGTTGAAAGGCCAGTGTGTCTGGTTGGTTGAAAGGCCAGTGTATCTGGTTGGTTGAAAGGCCAGTGTGTCTGGTTGGTTGAAAGGCCAGTGTGTCTGGTTGGTTGAAAGGCCAGTGTGTCTGGTTGGTTGAAAGGCCAATGTGTCTGGTTGGTTGAAAGGCCAGTGTGTCTGGTTGGTTGAAAGGCCAGTGTGTCTGGTTGGTTGAAAGGCCAGTGTGTCTGGTTGGTTGAAAGGCCAATGTATCTTGTTGGAAGGGGGGGGGGTATGTGTGCCCTCAGTGTGTGTGTGTGTGTGTGTGTGTGTGTGTGTGTGGCTAGGCCATGTCATCAGACCTAGTAATTTTCCTCTATTCAAAGCACCCAGCAGGTTGAGGCTAGGACAGGGAGCCAACTGTGGTAGAGAGACCTCAGGGGGGGGCTTCTATAACCATGGTTGGGTTGGGGGGGGGGGGGGGGGGGGGGCTTCTATAACCATGGTTGGGTTGGGTTTCAATCTCTGAGGGAAAACGTTTGAGTGGTGGGAAAGAAAAAGGCTTGTGTAAGTGTGAGTTTCACACAGTGTGTCTGGTTGGTTGAAAGGCCAATGTGTCTGGTTGGTTGAAAGGCCAATGTGTCTGGTTGGTTGAAAGGCCAGTGTGTCTGGTTGGTTGAAAGGCCAGTGTGTCTGGTTGGTTGAAAGGCCAGTGTGTCTGGTTGGTTGAAAGGCCAATGTGTCTGGTTGGTTGAAAGGCCAATGTGTCTGGTTGGTTGAAAGGCCAGTGTGTCTGGTTGGTTGAAAGGCCAGTGTGTCTGGTTGGTTGAAAGGCCAGTGTATCTGGTTGGTTGAAAGGCCACAGATAGAAGAGCAGGAGGGTTAGATAGGGTGACTGTGGCAAGACACACACATAACAAACACACACCACACACTGTATGAGGGTCACTGTGGTAGTAAGACACAAAAATACACCCTGACTGAAGGTTAGAATTTAGAAGACTAGTGCCATGGTTGTGGGTTCAACTTCCCCCAAAGATCACACACACACACACTAGCCTACTAAAATAGGTTAAGCAGGTAGGAGCCAGGGTAACGTTAAGGAATGTCTAGGTGGGTGACAAGACACACTGAAATATAGCCCGTCTCAAGGATGGATGCTAGAAGAGTAGGAGGGTAACTTTGTGGTGTGTGTTGGTGTGTAACTTCATGGAGTGTCTGTGGTAAGAAGAGGTGCTGAAATACAGAAAGGCTTCAGAACTCTATGTACTCTGGGTAAAAAGTTCTCTGAATGACTGTAATTGGCATGTCAGCCAGCCACAGTCAACAAGATACAACTCCTATGCTGACATCTGTGCTCCCACAGGTTACAAACTGACAATAAGACTCTCACATGTTGCAGACTGGGGACATTTAAAAATACATTTGTCACAGCATATCAAGTTACATGAAGTCCTCTTTTACCAGAGCAGAGAACTGGGTTGAACTCTAACCACACCAGGTAGTGTTACGTTCTGTAGCCTGGTCCCAGATCTGTTTGTGCGTTCTCCTTATGGTGTCAACAAGCACAGTAGGAATTGGCAACACAGCACAAACAGATCTGGCAACAGGCTATTGTTACTGTGGATCAGACATCCCTTTAACTTTTAACCACATCCACTTCCTTAACTCTGATACAAAATGACTGTCCTCCTCATAAACAACATGCTAAAGGGACAGTGCACCTGCAAGCTGTTCCTGCTACCTGGAGTCACTTTAAAAACTCTACCTACATGTTCATATTGCCTCAGTTGCATCGACTAACCGGTGCCCCCTGTATATAGTCTCCACATTGACTCTGTACCGGTACCCCCTGTATATAGCCTCCACATTGACTCTGTACCAATACCCCCTGTATATAGCCTCCACATTGACTCTGTACCAGTACCCCCTGTATATAGCCTCCACATTGTACCGGTACCCCCTGTATATAGCCTCCACATTGACTCTGTACCAGTACCCCCTGTATATAGCCTCCACATTGTACCGGTACCCCCTGTATATAGCCTCCACATTGACTCTGTACAGGTACCCCCTGTATCTAGCCTCCATATTGACTCTGTACCGGTACCCCCTGTATAAAGCCTCCACATTGTACCGGTACCCCCTGTATATAGCTTCCACATTGACTCATAAGTAGGAAAAGGGTTATTAATGTTATGAGTTAATCTGGCTCTGGGTAAATAGGAAATGGGTTTATTAATGTTATGAGTTAATCTGGCTCTGGGTAAGTAGGAAAAGGGTTTAATAATGTTATGAGTTAATCTGGCTCTGGGTAAATAGGAAAAGGGTTTATTAATGTTATGAGTTAATCTGGCTCTGGGTAAGTAGGAAAAGTGTTTATTAATGTTATGAGTTAATCTGACTCTGGGTAAGTAGGAAAAGGGTTTATTAATGTTATCCATGAGTTAATCTGACTCTGGGTAAGTAGGAAAAGGGTTTATTAATGTTATCCATGAGTTAATCTGACTCTGGGTAAGTAGGAAAAGGGTTTATTAATGTTATGAGTTAATCTGACTCTGGGTAAGTAGGAAAAGGGTTTATTAATGTTATCCATGAGTTAATCTGACTCTGGGTAAGTAGGAAAAGGGTTTATTAATGTTATCCATGAGTTAATCTGACTCTGGGTAAATAGGAAAAGGGTTTATTAATGTTATCCATGAGTTAATCTGGCTCTGGGTAAGTAGGAAAAGGGTTTTTAATGTTATCCATGAGTTAATCTGGCTCTGGGTAAATAGGAAAAGGGTTTATTAATGTTATCCATGAGTTAATCTGGCTCTGGGTAAGTAGGAAAAGGGTTTATTCATGTTATGAGTTAATCTGACTCTGGGTAAGTAGGAAAAGGGTTTATTAATGTTATGAGTTAATCTGACTCTGGGTAAGTAGGAAAAGGGTTTATTCATGTTATGAGTTAATCTGACTCTGGGTAAGTAGGAAAAGGGTTTATTCATGTTATGAGTTAATCTGACTCTGGGTAAGTAGGAAAAGGGTTTATTAATGTTATCCATGAGTTAATCTGACTCTGGGTAAATAGGGAAAGGGTTTATTCATGTTATGAGTTAATCTGACTCTGGGTAAGTAGGAAAAGGGTTTATTCATGTTATGAGTTAATCTGACTCTGGGTAAGTAGGAAAAGGGTTTATTAATGTTATCCATGAGTTAATCTGGCTCTGGGTAAATAGGAAAAGGGTTTATTAATGGTATGAGTTAATCTGACTCTGGGTAAATAGGGAAAGGGTTTATTCATGTTATGAGTTAATCTGACTCTGGGTAAGTAGGAAAAGGGTTTATTAATGTTATGAGTTAATCTGACTCTGGGTAAATAGGGAAAGGGTTTATTCATGTTATGAGTTAATCTGACTCTGGGTAAGTAGGAAAAAGGTTTTTAATGTTATCCATGAGTTAATCTGGCTCTGGGTAAGTAGGACAATGGTTTATTAATGTTATCCATGAGTTAATCTGACTCTGGGTAAATAGGAAAAGGGTTATTAATGTTATGAGTTAATCTGGCTCTGGGTAAGTAGGAAAATGGTTTATTAATGTTATGAGTTAATCTGACTCTGGGTAAATAGGAAAAGGGTTATTAATGTTATGAGTTAATCTGGCTCTGGGTAAGTAGGAAAATGGGTTTATTAATGTTATGAGTTAATCTGACTCTGGGTAAGTAGGAAAAGGGTTTTTAATGTTATCCATGAGTTAATCTGGCTCTGGGTAAGTAGGAAAATGGTTTATTAATGTTATGAGTTAATCTGACTCTGGGTAAGTAGGAAAGGGGTTTATTAATTGCCAAAATGTCGCACTATTCCTTTAAGGAGGAAATACAGAAGGCTACATCTAGTGTTTTTGAAGTGAGCCATTGTAAATATAGACAAACTAACCTCAAAGGATTAAGGAAATATATATATATATATATAAATAAATATCCTGTTTTTTATAATGTGCCGCCACACCTTTTATTGGAATAAGGTATGAAGCCATTGTGACACTTGGCAGACCTAATGTGTGTGTGTGTGTGTGTGTGTGTGTGTGTGTGTGTGTGTGTGTGTGTGTGTGTGTGTGTGTGTGAGCTGATATGGTGACAGAGGAGGTGAAGGCAGTCAACTGGTGCTAGTTGAGTCATAGGAACACATTGGTTTAGGGCTGAATGTCAGAATAACACCCGCACGCCTGCCGCACGCACACAGCAGTACGGCAGCACACAGCAGTACGGCAGCACACAGCAGTACGGCAGCACACAGCAGTACGGCAGCACACAGCAGTACGGCAGCACACAGCAGTACGGCAGCACACAGCAGCACACAGCAGTACGGCAGCACACAGCAGTACGGCAGCACACAGCAGCACACAGCAGTACGGCAGCACACAGCAGTACGGCAGCACACAGCAGTACGGCAGCACACAGCAGTACGGCAGCACACAGCAGTACGGCAGCACACAGCAGTACGGCAGCACACAGCAGTACGGCAGCACACAGCAGTACGGCAGCACACAGCAGTACGGCAGCACACAGCAGCACACAGCAGTACGGCAGCACACAGCAGTACGGCAGCACACAGCAGCACACAGCAGTACGGCAGCACACAGCAGTACGGCAGCACACAGCAGTACGGCAGCACACAGCAGCACACAGCAGTACGGCAGCACACAGCAGTACGGCAGCACACAGCAGTACGGCAGCACACAGCAGTACGGCAGCACACAGCAGCACACAGCAGTACGGCAGCACACAGCAGCACACAGCAGTACGGCAGCACACAGCAGTACGGCAGCACACAGCAGTACGGCAGCACACAGCAGCACACAGCAGTACGGCAGCACACAGCAGCACACAGCAGTACGGCAGCACACAGCAGCACACAGCAGCACACAGCAGTACGGCAGCACACAGCAGTACGGCAGCACACAGCAGTACGGCAGCACACAGCAGTACGGCAGCACACAGCAGTACGGCAGCACACAGCAGTACGGCAGCACACAGCAGTACGGCAGCACACAGCAGCACACAGCAGTACGGCAGCACACAGCAGTACGGCAGCACACAGCAGTACGGCAGCACACAGCAGTACGGCAGCACACAGCAGTACGGCAGCACACAGCAGTACGGCAGCACACAGCAGTACGGCAGAGGGCTGGCTGACAACGCTCTATCGTCTGCCAATCTGCCAGACAGGCTCAGAAACACATCGATATGTCAACATGTTGGCCTTAGGACTCAACTCACTGCTCCTAGCGGGCATCTGTGTGTCTGTGTGTCTGTGTGTCTGTGTGTGTGTGTGTGTCTGTCTGTGTGTGACCATGGTACACTGGGTGTGTCCCAGGGATTAAGATAAGAAGCTGTATTTTATCTGAGGAGAAGACAGAAGGGGAAAAGGAGGAGAGAGAGGAGAAGGGAGGAGAGGAGGACGGAGAGGGTGGAGAAGGACAGGAAGACGGGCCCCATTCAACAGCAGCACAACAGACATCAGCACTCTGGTGCCAAAAGATGGTCCTCCTTTCAGAACATCATACAGCTACTTGTAGAACATCATACAGCTACTTGTAGAACATCATACAGCTACTTGCAGATCGCTGACACAGCTACTTGTAGAACATCATACAGCTACTTGTAGAACATCATACAGCTACTTGTAGAACGCTGACACAGCTACTTGTAGAACGTTGACACAGCTACTTGTAGAACGCTGACACAGCTACTTGTAGAACGCTGACACAGCTACTTGTAGAACGCTGACACAGCTACTTGTAGAACGCTGACACAGCTACTTGTAGAACGCTGACACAGCTACTTGTAGAACGCTGACACAGCTACTTGTAGAACGCTGACACAGCTACTTGTAGAACGCTGACACAGCTACTTGTAGAACACTGACACAGCTATGGTGGAGATGAACAGGGAGTGACAGACACAGACAGACATATAGACACATGAGATAGAAGAGCAGATATTTAGAAGGAACTGAAGGGGGCCTAGATAGAACGAATTGGTAAACAACCACAAAAAGCAGGGAGACACCCCCACCTACCCAGACCTTCTTCCTCTCAACGATGCCCGGACTTACATTTCTTCCACAGGAGGCTGTAGAGGGGAGGACGGCTCATAATAATGGATGGAACAGAGCAAATAGAACGGCATCAAACACATTGGAACCGTGTTTAATGTATTTGATACCAGTCAACTGATTCCGCTCCAGTCATTACCACAAGCACATCCTGCCCAGTTAAGGTGCCACCAACCTCCTTTGATTTGTAGTCTCTCTCTCTCTCACACACACACACACACACACACACACACACACACACACACACACACACACACACACACACACACACACACACACACACACACACACACACACACACACACACACACACACACACACACACGAGTACAATATGCACTTAACACACACATGTCTCAACACACCCGTTTATACGTAGGCTACGTACACACTGATCATTCGTGCATATGTCAGGGCCTAGCCTATGATCTTGGCACACCATATCCTCTCTCTGTTTTCTGTAGTCTATGATCTTGGCACGCCCGATACTCTCTCTGTTTTCTGTAGTCTATGATCTTGGCATGCCCGATACTCTCTCTGTTTTCTGTAGTCTATGATCTTGGCATGCCCGATACTCTCTCTGTTTTCTGTAGTCTATGATCTTGGCATGCCCGATACTCTCTCTGTTTTCTGTAGTCTATGATCTTGGCACACCCGATACTCTCTCTGTTTTCTCTGTAACCTCCTCTGCTGATATCCAAGCAGGTCATACGTACGGCATCAATCCCTCAGTGTGTGTGTGTGTTGGTGGGCCCAGAGCTGAGGTGAAGAAACAGAGGACTATTGTTTAGAGCCATCTGATAATCCTCCATTGGCCCACAGGAAGGGGACAATTAAAACAACATGTGAGAATGGAGCGACCTGCTGTCAGGCCTATGTAAGACTGTCATTTCATTCTTCTTCAACCTTGAACCCAGAGAACAACATTGTTTTGTTCTAGCCCAGCACTAACAAACCTGGTTAAACTAATCAATAGGATGATCGATAGTTGACTAGTTGGGAGGCATATGGACAAATAAATACCAAACAGTATGCTGTCTTTATGTGGAATATTCCAAACAATTCTATCTAATGACATCACAGTGCTGCTAATTCTGGAATAGAGAACACAACAGTTGCTTAAACTCCCCCTAGACAGTCCTGAAGGGGTCATAAGGTGGGGGTCCTTCTTTTGAGACACACTGCAGCAGTGTCTGTGTCTCTGTAAACATCACAGTGGAAAAACACTGGAGAGAGAGAGAGAGAGCCAGCCAATACCTGTGTCCTGTTGACTGCATGCAAAAGTACACAGTACACACACTGGCCTGCTAGACCTGTACAAACAATGTGCTCATACAAAGCCTCTCTCTCACACACACACACACACACACACACACACACACACACACACACACACACACACACACACACACACACACACACACACACACACACACACACACACACACATATAACCTAAGGGATGTACTGTTCTGTATTTAGCTACAGCCTATTCTTCTACCAGTTATTCTGTCCTTCTCTATGATAGGCGTATAATCTCTGACACACACACACACACAGCCGATCAGACACGCTGTTTTACTGCTGCACTTGGGTCGGACGGGCTCCGCAGTAGTCTTAATCTACACAGGGAGTCTGTCCGACCCTAGTGGAGCTGTAAGCAAGCGGGTCGGATCTGCTGGCTAACATAGACCCTGTCTTCACTTATGAGGTGGTAAATGTGCAGTTGACAGGAGGACACGCTGTACATAACTGCTGAAGTACTCAACTGACTAGAGGTGTAGCCTACAGCCTAGATAAGCAACTGCTTCTATAATACCAAATGATGGACAGTGTCATTACTGTAGCCAAGATTTATTACCATCATGGTCATAATACTGATACAGTAGCTATATACCATATTTGGTCAGCTAGCTATATACCATCTTTGATCAGCTAACTGGATAATACTGATACAGTAGCTATATACCATCTTTGATCAGCTAGCTGGATAATACTGATACAGTAGTTATATACCATCTTTGGTCAGCTAGCTGGATAATACTGATACAGTAGCTATATACCATCTTTGATCAGCTTGCTGGATAATACTGTTACAGTAGCTATATACCATCTTTGATCAGCAAGCTGGATAATACTGATACAGTAGCTATATACCATCTTTGATCAGCTTGCTGGATAATACTGTTACAGTAGCTATATACCATCTTTGATCAGCTAACTGGATAATACTGATACAGTAGCTATATACCATCTTTGATCAGCTAGCTGGATAATACTGATACAGTAGCTATATACCATCTTTGATCAGCTAGCTGGATAATACTGATACAGTAGCTATATACCATCTTTGATCAGCTAGCTGGATAATACTGATACAGTAGCTATATACCATCTTTGATCAGCTAGCTGGATAATACTGATACAGTAGCTATATACCATCTTTGATCAGCTAGCTGGATAATACTGATACAGTAGCTATATACCATCTTTGATCAGCTAGCTGGATAATACTGATACAGTAGCTATATACCATCTTTGATCAGCTAGCTGGATAATACTGATACAGTAGCTATATACCATCTTTGATCAGCTAGCTGGATAATACTGATACAGTAGTTATATACCATCTTTGATCAGCAAGCTGGATAATACTGATACAGTAGCTATATACCATCTTTGATCAGCTAGCTGGATAATACTGATACAGTAGCTATATACCATATTTGATCAGCTAGCTGGATAATACTGATACAGTAGCTATATACCATATTTGATCAGCTAGCTGGATAATACTGATACAGTAGCTATATACCATATTTGATCAGCTAGCTGGATAATACTGATACAGTAGTTATATACCATCTTTGATCAGCTAGCTGGATAATACTGATACAGTAGCTATATACCATCTTTGATCAGCTAGCTGGATAATACTGATACAGTAGTTATATACCATCTTTGATCAGCTAGCTATATACCATATTTGATCAGCTAGCTGGATAATACTGTTACAGTAGCTATATACCATATTTGATCAGCTAGCTGGATAATACTGTTACAGTAGCTATATACCATATTTGATCAGCTAGCTGGATAATACTGATACAGTAGCTATATACCATCTTTGGTCAGCTAGCTATATACCATCTTTGGTCAGCTAGCTGGATAATACTGATACAGTAGCTATATACCATCTTTGATCAGCTAGCTGGATAATACTGATACAGTAGCTATATACCATCTTTGATCAGCTAGCTGGATAATACTGATACAGTAGTTATATACCATCTTTGATCAGCTAGCTGGATAATACTGTTACAGTAGCTATATACCATCTTTGATCAGCTAGCTGGATAATACTGATACAGTAGTTATATACCATCTTTGGTCAGCTAGCTATATACCATCTTTGGTCAGCTAGCTGGATAATACTGTTACAGTAGCTATATACCATCTTTGATCAGCTTGCTGGATAATACTGTTACAGTAGCTATATACCATCTTTGATCAGCTAGCTGGATAATACTGATACAGTAGCTATATACCATCTTTGGTCAGCTTGCTGGATAATACTGTTACAGTAGCTATATACCATCTTTGATCAGCTAGCTGGATAATACTGTTACAGTAGCTATATACCATCTTTGATCAGCTAGCTGGATAATACTGATACAGTAGTTATATACCATCTTTGGTCAGCTAGCTATATACCATCTTTGGTCAGCTAGCTGGATAATACTGTTACAGTAGCTATATACCATCTTTGATCAGCTTGCTGGATAATACTGTTACAGTAGCTATATACCATCTTTGATCAGCTAGCTGGATAATACTGATACAGTAGCTATATACCATCTTTGGTCAGCTAGCTGGATAATACTGATACAGTAGCTATATACCATCTTTGGTCAGCTTGCTGGATAATACTGTTACAGTAGCTATATACCATCTTTGATCAGCTAGCTGGATAATACTGATACAGTAGCTATATACCATCTTTGGTCAGCTAGCTGGATAATACTGATACAGTAGCTATATACCATCTTTGATCAGCTAGCTGGATAATACTGATACAGTAGTTATATACCATCTTTGGTCAGCTAGCTATATACCATCTTTGGTCAGCTAGCTGGATAATACTGATACAGTAGCTATATACCATCTTTGGTCAGCTAGCTGGATAATACTGTTACAGTAGCTATATACCATCTTTGGTCAGCTAGCTGGATAATACTGATACAGTAGCTATATACCATCTTTGGTCAGCTAGCTGGATAATACTGATACAGTAGCTATATACCATCTTTGGTCAGCTTGCTGGATAATACTGTTACAGTAGCTATATACCATCTTTGGTCAGCTAGCTGGATAATACTGATACAGCAGCTATATATCATCTTTGATCAGCTAGCTGGATAATACTGTTACAGCAGCTATATACCATCTTTGGTCAGCTAGCTGGATTTTTGTTTGCTACTCTTATTGTTTGCTATTCCAACATGACATGTAGCCAAATATTCTACAGTGAAGTCAGTGACATAAAGTCATGTCAATACCAGCTCGAGAATGACGACTGGGCATGATGATGTTATGACTGTATACAGATTGTTGTAAATACAGTCGTGTTGATATTATATTGACAGTGACAACAAACACACAACAACACAGGGTGGTCTGACTGAATAAATGTTTCACGCCGCGGTTTTAAACCCAACAGTCGCTAAATCAAACAGGTACATTCGTTGTAACAAATGTACACTTAACAGGGGATTCTTTTGGTCACCTTTACGTCTTGACTTTCTGCTCTCACACGGAATCTCCAGTTCTGTTCTTTCCGTATTCAGCCGCGTTACGAAACCGAGCCAACTCTCAGGCGTGCCTTCTGATTGGCTCTGGTCAATTTTAAAGACACGTGCAGTTTATTATCTATCTTTTGAATTTTGATGTAAACAAAACCGAATCGTCGATCAAATGAGCTTGAGAAAAAGTGGCATGGTTTTTATAATAAATTACAGGTGACAGAACAGCTTTTTCTGTTAATTCAAAATCCTACAGTTGGGCGTTCACTTCATTCGGTGTTCGACAGTAGCCTATCCAATTATGCTAATTTGATGTCAAACTGGTGAATGAACACAGGTGCCACCACTTAATTAGAAGGCCCCTCCTGCTAGTAATCAGCGTTCGTTTCCATTCCCATAAATAGATTCCGGAAATGAACTTGTTTATTCATTCCTTATTTACAAACCAGTTTGTGTAGTGCAGTACCTGTGGAGGTTCAAGGTAGGCCTTTGCTTACGTTTCATTTGCTTATGTTTTAGAGACTGTCAGCAGGTGTATGACTTCAGTAGAATGTTAGGCCTAATAGTGTTACTCCACATCAAGTCTGTAAACTTTATGGTATTGGCTGTTTATCTAACACCAATCTGTTTCATTAGAACCCAAGTCAACAATGGCAGACAAACCAGATGTGAGTGAGATCGCTCAGTTTGACAAGACTAAACTGAAGAAGACTGAGACTGAGGAGAAGAACACTCTACCTACCAAAGAGGGTAAATACAATGCCTTAGTAGCCACTGGATTTATTATGAAATCTGATGGCAACAATGCCTGCAACTAGGACTACTAGACCCTGAAATAAGGCACTCTGATGGGTATACCATCTTGAATTTGGGTGATTTTGAGGTGGTTAACTTTGTCACGTTAGCATCGATGTCACAATTCTCTATTGATGTCTGTTTAAGCCATTCTTATCACCTACAGTCATTGACCAGGAGAAGCAGGTGGAATCCTAAAATGGCTGCTGTCGTCATTCCTCACTCACAAGCTACATCCCAGAGGGACTGTCTCTCAAACCTGAACTCTCCATTCTGGAATGGATCCTCATGGCTGCCTGAGTCACTGATTTAATAAAAGCCATGTAGACTAATCAATGTGTTGCTGACATTTGTTCAATTAATCTTGACTGAGCTTGTGTTCATTTTAAGGCATGTCTACTAGGCTGTTTCGGACCCCCCACCACCAATTGGTCTATTTACTAATCAGGTCTCTTGCTAATAATTGTTCTTACAATGTTTTTATTTATCCAGCCTGTGTGAATGCAGAATTCAGGTTTCCAAAATGTGATGTTGCCCTCTTTGGTGCGCTAGATTAGAACCTAGAAATCTAATAGCTGGAAATGTTCCAGAATCTCACTTTATACTGAACAAAAATATCAACTCAAATGCAAAGACTGTTACAGTTCATATTAGGAAATCATCCAATTGAAATTCTTCAGGCCCTAATCTATGGATTTCACATAATGGCAGGGGTGCAGCAATAGGTGGGCCTGGGAGGGCAGCCAATCAAATTGAGTTTTTACCCACAAGGGCTTAATTACAGCCAAATTCTCCTCAGCACCAATCGGATGATCCCAGAGGTGAAGAGGCTGAGTGTGGAGGTCCTGAGCTGGCATGGTTACATGTGTTCTGTGGTTGAGGCAGGTTGAACGCACTTCCAAATTCTCTAAAATGGCGGTGGCAGCTTATAGAAAAATGTAATTCACGGGCAACAGCTCTGGTGGGCATCCCTGCAGTCAGCATGATTCACGGGCAACAGCTCTGGTGGGCATCCCTGCAGTCAGCATGCCAATTGCACGCTCCCTTGAGACATCTGTGGCATTGTGTTGTGACAAAACTGTACATTTAGTGGCCTTTTATTGTCCCCAGAACAAGGTGCAGCTGTGTAATGAGTATTCTGTTTAATCAGCTTCTTGATATGCCACACCTGTCAGGTGGCTTTATTATTTTAGCAAAGGCAAAATGCTCACTAACAGGGATATAAACAAATTTGTGCACAATTTAAGGTAAGCTTATTGTATGTATGGAACATTTCTGGGATTTAATTTTTATTTCAGCTCATGAAACACGGGACCAACACTTTACATGTTGCGTTTATATTTTTGTTCATTGTATGTTCCTGTGAGGAAAAGTCTGTTCTGAGTAGCTCAAGCTGGAAATGGGGATGATTCTCAATCACATCTCAAGTTGCATAGTTACATCTCTATCTACAGCTCTCCAGTCTTCCCCCACTGATTAAAGCATCCATACTGCTGCACAGAATACAACCGCTGTTTCTACATTCAACTACATAACTGGGTGGTATTCATTAGGACACGAAATGGATTGGGTTTTGCAACACACAATGAAAAATGAGGGTTTCTTATTGGACAAGTCCAGGTAGTCCTTCCCTGTTTCAGTCCGTTTGGTGCCTAGTGAACACGACCCTGGAGGTACAACATAAACCTAACACCTTTCACACATTCTAGTTCACAATCGGAGGTGTTTTTATTCCACCGATTCTGTTGCAAACTGAATGTGTTGAAACTAAAAATAGTTTATATTGGACAAATTCAGTTATAAGTCCCTCCCCGTTTCATTTGCTTCCATTTTAAGAAACGTTTTGCAACAGAACAGTTCTTTCCAACTCTTTGGCTACATGTTGCTCTTTGATAAAGCAGTAAATAATATATACTTCATAATATCTAAAGCAAAGACTATACAGTACAAGAGTATATTACAAATCACAATTCACACGTATAAAAAGAGGCCTGGTTGTCCGTCCGTCCGCAGGGTCCTCAGTGCTGTATCAGTTCTGTTCATGTCGCAGGGAAACTAAACACATTCAATAACTAGCTACTGCATGTCTGTTCTTACTGGTTGCGTCCCAAAAGGCATCCTATACACTATGTAGTGTACTTCTTTAGACCAGAGCCCTTTGGGTCCAGGAGCCGGTGTCCCAAAAAAAAGCATCTTAAGGCTAGGTTAATCGGAAACTGGATCCTTGTTAATAGCATAGACTGCCTCAAGGCACACCTGTTAATTGAAATGCATTCCAGGTGACTACCTCATGAAGCTGGTTGAGAGAATGCCTAGAGTGTGCAAAGCTGTCATCAAGGCAAAGGGTGGCTACTTTGAAGAATATATATGATCCCATATGTGTTATTCCATAGTGTTGACGTCTTCACTATTATTCTACAATGTAGAAATTAGTACAAATAAAGGAAAAACCCTTGAATGAGGAGGTGTGTCCAAAACGTCTGACTGGTACTATATACAGTATACACACCCGTATGGTGTCGCTTCGTGATACAGTCAACGTCAGGTAAAGTGAAAAATGTATTTCCAATGAAATCAAGGGAACTATATAATAGACCCCTTCTACAACTGTCACTCAAACATTCTGAATTCCAAATCAGGCACTGTAGCCCCTCCCTCCTGGCCACTACTGTAGATCTGAGAGGATCTGATTGGTGGAAGCAATAGGGCAACAGTTCCACCCAGCCAATCGTAAAAAGGCAAGATGAAAGCGTTACCGTGACTCTTATATGACAGGGGTGTCAAACTCATTCCACGGAGGGCCTAGTGTCTGCAGGTTTTTGGTTTTTCCTTTCAATAAAGCCCTAGACAACCAGGTGTGGGGAGTTCCTAACTAATTAGTGATGTTAATTCATCAATCAAGTACAAGGGAGGAGCGAAAACCCGCAGACACTCGGCCCCCCGTGGAATGAGTTTGACACCTGTGTTATATGAGATCCATAGGAGTGTCTAGGAGAGGGGTGTCAAACTCATTCCATGAAGGGCCTAGTTGTCTGCTGGTTTTAGGTTTTTCCTTTCAATTAAGCCCTCGAAAACCAGGTGAGGGGAATTCCTTACTAATTAGTGACCTTAATTCATCAATCAAGTACAAGGAGCGAAAACCTGCAGACACTCTGCCCTCTGTGGAATGAGTTTGACGTCTATGGTGTAGGGGCTAAGATGGTGAAACTTGCATCCAGCCAATCAGCAAAGCAAAGCAAAGCAATTCAGGCTTTCTTGAAAGTCAAGACAATCCTTGTCCTGCAAAGAAACATTATTTTCTTTTATAGTTTAGAAATAGATTTAGCAAGCAGTCGGCATTTAGAATGAACTGTGGGGTATAAACTGCTTTATAGTGATGTGATGACATCACGTGCCCCGCGTACCTTCAAAAGTATTCGGCAATCATCGTTTATTAGAAAAACACAGTTTGGATCATTTGTCTCAATAAAGAAAGTCAGACAAAATAAAACTCCACCTCTGTGGAAAAGGATTGTTGTCGTTCATTAGAATGTTTCTCCTAGAACTGCCGTTTTTCTTTGCGACGTTGCTTTTGTCTAATTAACCCGGGTCACTGGAAACTGCCGAGTGTCTGGTCATTAACCCGGGTCACTGGAAACTGCCGAGTGTCTGGTCATTTTTACCAGCAACACAATGTTTTATGACCACATGTCTTAATGGGTGTTGTTTTTTTGTTGTTGTTGCGTGTTTTCGACCATCCTCCCGTCTCCAAATCCTTCCGAGTCCTCAGCAGAAACACAAAATGTCCGCCCGACCAACGAAACCCTTTGCCTCAATATGGCCGTCCTCAGTTTCCATCGTTCTCCCCTGTTCAGCAGCTGGTGTCCAGAAGCTGTTTGTTCACCACCGCCTCCTTGGCCTTCACGTAGTCCTTTTTACTCTCCTCTTTCTTAAGCTTGGTCAGCGCCGTCACTTTGGCCTGCGACCTCTTGATCTGAAACACGTCCCGCCTCTCCGACAGCAGCCCCTTGTTAAAGATGACGGAGGTGACGCAGGAGGTGATGAGGATGGAGCAGAGAGACGTCAGCATGATGGTGGTACGGAACGGGAAGAACTGGGTCATCACGCCCTCCGCGTCCTTCCTGAACCCAGGGAAGTGGATGACAGGGGGAAGGTTGATGAGGGGTTCCCCACTCAGGATACGGAGGACCAACGCTAGGACATACCCCACACTGGCACCGTAACCGTTGGACACCTAGCAGAACGAATGAACGAATCACTAGATAGATGAATAGATACTGTAGATGGATATCGTGACATGCAGAATTCACAAATAATCTCTACACACGTCCACCACAGGAGGCTGGTGGCACTATAATTGGGGAGGACGTGCTGGTGATAATGGCTGGAGCGGAATAGGTGGAACGGTATCTAACACATGGTTTCCATGGTTTCCAGGTGTTTGATGCCATTCCGTTTGCTCCGATTCGGCCATTATTATGAGCCGTCCTCCCCTCAGCAGCCTCCTGTGCTGCTCACCCACTCATCCACCCCTACCTTGAAGAAGAGGACACAGACAAGCTGTGGGAACATGATGGTGTAGGACATGTCAACGCCCACCAGCCAGAAAACCAGAACACTGTTATCCAGGAAGGTCAGGGCCGTCCCCGCCAGGCCACACACCACCACCGAGGTACGGATCACCCACTGCATCTCCCTGTCTGAGGCCTGGAGGAGAGAGAGACACAAGATGGAGGCACAGTGGTCAGCACAGATCAAGACAGATCCAAGATGGAGGCACAGTGGTTAGGAGAAACACAATAAATGACTATCACCCACTGCCTCTCTCTGCCTAGAGGTTAAATAAGAAGTTTGTAAGATCCTTCGTGTATGCAAACATGCGCGTGTGAGCCTTTTTATAGTCCATATATGGTGGGGGGATCCGAGTGACTGATAATATTCATGTCCAGTGGTGTGTATTCATGGATGCCAAGCCAGGCTTTCACCCAAAAAATGACCAAGAAAAAAAAAACATATAATATAATGTAACTTTCGTCTCTCTGTGTTCCATACATTCAGCCTCTTCTGAATTTAAGGAAATGTATCTCACTGGAGAAAGCATCCAAGTGAAGGAAACCACGCCCCTGTATGTGTAACCCATCCATCTGATGCCCTCTGGTCAGAAAGAGGATGATGCTGTCTGGTCAGAAAGAGGATGATGCTGTCTGGTCAGAAAGAGTACGATGCTGTCTGGTCAGAAAGAGGAGGATGCTGTCTGGTCAGAAAGAGGAGGATGCTGTCTGGTCAGAAAGAGTATGATGCTGTCTGGTCAGAAAGAGGAGGATGCTGTCTGGTCAGAAAGAGGACGATGCTGTCTGGTCAGAAAGAGGACGATGCTGTCTGGTCAGAAAGAGGACGATGCAGTCTGGTCAGAAAGAGGACGATGCTGTCTGGTCAGAAAGAGGACGATGCTGTCTGGTCAGAAAGAGGAGGATGCTGTCTGGTCAGAAAGAGGAGGATGCTGTCTGGTCAGAAAGAGGAGGATGCTGTCTGGTCAGAAAGAGGAGGATGCTGTCTGGTCAGAAAGAGGACGATGCTGTCTGGTCAGAAAGAGGACGATGCTGTCTGGTCAGAAAGAGGACGATGCTGTCTGGTCAGAAAGAGGACGATGCTGTCTGGTCAGAAAGAGGACGATGCTGTCTGGTCAGAAAGAGGACGATGCTGTCTGGTCAGAAAGAGGAGGATGCTGTCTGGTCAGAAAGAGGAGGATGCTGTCTGGTCAGAAAGAGGAGGATGCTGTCTGGTCAGAAAGAGGACGATGCTGTCTGGTCAGAAAGAGGACGATGCTGTCTGGTCAGAAAGAGGACGATGCTGTCTGGTCAGAAAGAGGAGGATGTTGTTTACGCCCGTAGCATTGAATGCAAGGGAAGCCAGCGAACATTTGCTCTCCCTTGATAAAAATAATAGCCAATCAGCGTTGAGTTAAATTGAATGAGCTCAGCTGTGAATGGTCCTGGCTCTCCAAAAAAAAGTCTAAAGGGAAGCCAGTTTGGAGTTGGCTTTGACCAATCACATCACATCAGAAGCCAGATGTCATTGACAGAACTTGAATTGTTGCATCCCATTGTTTTTTTACATTTCTATTTCACCTTTGTTTAACCAGGTAGGCCAGTTAAGAACAAGTTCTCATTTACAACTGTGACCTGGCCAAGATAAAGCAAAGCAGTGTGACAAAAACAACAACACAGAGTTACACATAAACAAACGTAAAGTCAATAACACAAAATAAATGAAAAATAGAAAAATCTATGTACAGTGTGTGCAAATGTAGAAGAGTAGGGAGGTAGGCAATAAATAGGCCCTAGATGCGATACTAATGACAATTTAGCCTTAATACTGGAGTGATAGATGATGATGTGCAAGTAGAGATACTGGGGTGCAAGAGTGTACGTAATAATATGGGGATGAGGTAGTCGGGTGTGCTATTTACAGATTGGCTGTGTACAAGTACAGTGATTGTGTTGTTGATGAAAGAGGGTGAGAGGTGAAGAGGAGGATGACATTTCTCTACAAGTTTGGGTGTCAACATGTTTTTTTTACTTGAGCGCACACATAAATCAGTACCATTGGACAGCAGTGGAGGCTGCTGAGGGGAGGACGGCTCATAATAATGTCTGGAACAGAGCGAATGGAACGGCATCAAGCACCTGGAAACCATGGAAACCATGTATTTGATACCATTCCACTGATTCTGCTCCAGCCATTACCACAAGCACATCCTCCCCAATGAAGGTGCCACAAACCACCTGTGATGGACAGCCACATCATATTTAGCTTACGTTGATTGGACTAAATAGTTTTTGGTCTCTTTTAGTTGTCACTGTATTAGACTAAGCAGAGGTGATTTGATGATGTTGAAATGTTGAAGTTGAAATGGTGCTGGAATAGTGGAGGCAGCTCCTGTTGTCTTTGTGACTTGCTGTAACTCTGTGGTTCTAAATCAATAGTTGGTTAGTAGTCAGAAGATGTCAGAAACATGACCTTGCTTGACCATGCTGTAGGTCATGTAACTGTTTGTTACATGTAATATGTTTTGTGGACTTCACCGGACAGATGTTGCTCTCTGGTTTTGTGATGAAACAAAGGTGTGGTTGAATTTATTCTGCCGCTGTGTCTTATTGTCTCGGCCTTATATCACAGTTTTTTTTCTGGATTGGCTTCTCCAGTGATTTTACCCAGAACAACTACTGTTGAGGTCAGCAAAGTTGTGACAATACAGCTGATTCACATGTTTACCTGGCAGACTATAGAGAGAATACAATGTTACATATTCGGTTGTTCTCTTCAGAGTTCAAGGACAGGAACTCTAAAGAGAACATCAGAAGGACTATACACTTAGTATTTTGTTATATATATACACTGCTCAAAAAAATAAAGGGAACACTTAAACAACACAATGTAACTCCAAGTCAATCACACTTCTGTGAAATCAAACTGTCCACTTAGGAAGCAACACTGATTGACAATAAATTTCACATGTTGTTGTGCAAATGGAATAGACAAAAGGTGGAAATTATAGGCAATTAGCAAGACACCCCCAAAAAAGGAGTGATTCTGCAGGTGGTGACCACAGACCACTTCTCAGTTCCTATGCTTCCTGGCTGATGTTTTGGTCACTTTTGAATGCTGGCGGTGCTTTCACTCTAGTGGTAGCATGAGACGGAGTCTACAACCCACACAAGTGGCTCAGGTAGTGCAGTTCATCCAGGATGGCACATCAATGCGAGCTGTGGCAAAAAGGTTTGCTGTGTCTGTCAGCGTAGTGTCCAGAGCATGGAGGCGCTACCAGGAGACAGGCCAGTACATCAGGAGACGTGGAGGAGGCCGTAGGAGGGCAACAACCCAGCAGCAGGACCGCTACCTCCGCCTTTGTGCAAGGAGGTGCACTGCCAGAGCCCTGCAAAATGACCTCCAGCAGGCCACAAATGTGCATGTGTCTGCTCAAACGGTCAGAAACAGACTCCATGAGGGTGGTATGAGGGCCCGACGTCCACAGGTGGGGGTTGTGCTTACAGCCCAACACCGTGCAGGACGTTTGGCATTTGCCAGAGAACACCAAGATTGGCAAATTCGCCACTGGCGCCCTGTGCTCTTCACAGATGAAAGCAGGTTCACACTGAGCACATGAGCACATGTGACAGACGTGACAGAGTCTGGAGACGCCGTGGAGAACGTTTTGCTGCCTGCAACATCCTCCAGCATGACCGGTTTGGCGATGGGTCAGTCATGGTGTGGGGTGGCATTTCTTTGTGGGGCCGCACAGCCCTCCATGTGCTCGCCAGAGGTAGCCTGACTGCCAATAGGTACCAAGATGAGATCCTCAGACCCCTTGTGAGACCATATGCTGACACATGCACATTTGTGGCCTGCTGGAGGTAATTTTGCAGGGCTCTGGCAGTGCACCTCCTTGCACAAAGGCGGAGGTAGCGGTCCTGCTGCTGGGTTGTTGCCCTCCTACGGCCTCCTCCACGTCTCCTGATGTACTGGCCTGTCTCCTGGTAGCGCCTCCATGCTCTGGACACTACGCTGACAGACACAGCAAACCTTTTTGCCACAGCTCGCATTGATGTGCCATCCTGGATGAACTGCACTACCTGAGCCACTTGTGTGGGTTGTAGACTCCGTCTCATGCTACCACTAGAGTGAGAGCACCGCCAGCATTCAAAAGTGACCAAAATATCAGCCAGGAAGCATAGGAACTGAGAAGTGGTCTGTGGTCACCACCTGCAGAATCACTCCTTTTTTGGGGGTGTCTTGCTAATTGCCTATAATTTCCACCTTTTGTCTATTCCATTTGCACAACAGCATGTGAAATTTATTGTCAATCAGTGTTGCTTCCTAAGTGGACAGTTTGATTTCACAGAAGTGTGATTGACTTGGAGTTACATTGTGTTGTTTAAGTGTTCCCTTTATTTCTTTGAGCAGTGTATATATATATATATATATATATTTGTAGCCAGTGGTGTAAATATACTTGAAAGTACTACTTAAGTAGTTTTTTGGGGTAACTGTATTTTACTTTTTATAACTGTACTTTACTTCACTACATTCCTAAAGAAAATGTTGTACTTTTTACTTCTTACATTTTCCCTGACACTCTAAAGTACTCGTTACATTTTGAATGGCTAGCAGGACAGAATCTTTTTCTAATTCACACACTTATCAAGAGAACATCCCTGGTCGTCCCTACTGCCTCTGATCTGGAGGACTCACTAAACACACTTATCAAGAGAACATCCCTGGTCGTCCCTACTGCCTCTGATCTGGCCGACTCACTAAACACACTTATCAAGAGAACACCCCTGGTCATCCCTACTGCCTCTGATCTGGCGGACTCACTAAACACACTTATCAAGAGAACACCCCTGGTCGTCCCTACTGCCTCTGATCTGGCGGACTCACTAAACACACTTATCAAGAGAACACCCCTGGTCGTCCCTACTGCCTCTGATCTGGCCGACTCACTAAACACACTTATCAAGAGAACACCCCTGGTCGTCCCTACTGCCTCTGATCTGGCCGACTCACTAAACGCACATGCTTCATTTGTAAATGATGTCTGAGTGTTGGAGCCCCTGGCCGTCTGGTTTGCTTAATATACGGAACTTGAAGATGTATACTTTACCGTTTACTTTTGACACTTAAAACCTGTCTAGGACTGGGGTGCCGCTAGCGGCACCCCCCCCCCCACCCCCACTGAAAAGGCAGAGCCGCGAAATTCAAAAAAAATATATTTTTTAAATATTTAACTTTCACACATTAAAGTCCAATACAGCTAATGAAAGACACAGATCTTGTGAATCCAGCCAACATGTCCGATTTTTAAAATGTTTTACAGGGAAGACACAATATGTAAAGATGTAAATCTATTAGCTAAACACATTAGCATAATCCACCATCTTTTCTTTGTCCACCAACACCAGTAGCTATCACCAATTCGGCTAAACTAAGAAATTGATAGCCACTAACCAAGAAAAAACCTCCTCAGATGACAGTCTGATAACATATTTATGGTATAGGATAGGTTTTGTTAGAAAAATGTGCATATTTCAGGTAGATGTCATAGTTTACAATTGCACCCACCGTCACAAATGGACTAGAATAATTACAATGAGCAACGTGTTTACCTAACTACTAATCATCAAACATTTTGTAAAAATACACAGCATACACTAATCGAAAGACACAGATCCTGTGAATACAGACAATATTTCAGATTTTCTAAGTGTCTTACAGCGAAAACACAATAAATCGTTATATTAGCATAGCACATGTGCAAACATTACCCCAGCATTGATTCTAGCCAAAGAGAGCGATAACGTAAACATCGCCAAAATATATTAATTTTTTCACTAACCTTCTCAGAATTCTTCAGATGACACTCCTGTAACATCACATTACAACATACATATACAGTTTGTTCGAAAATGTGCATATTTAGCCACCAAAATCATGGTTAGACAATGAGAAAAGTAGCCCAGCTGGTCAGAAAATGTCGTGCGCCATATTAGACAGTGATCTAGTCGTATACATAAATACTCATAAACGTGACTAAAAAATATAGGGTGGACAGCGATTGATAGACAATTTAATTCTTAATACAATCGCGGAATTACATTTTTTAAATTATCCTTACTTTTCAATACAGTTTGCGCCAAGCGAAGCTACGTCAAAAAAGATGGCGTCCTAAGCCACTAACATTTTTCGACAGAAACACGATTTATCATAATAAATTGTTCCTACTTTGAGCTGTTCTTCCATCAGAATCTTGGTCAAAGAATCCTTTCTTGGGTCTAATCGTCTTTTGGTCGAAAGCTGTCCTCTTGCCATGCAGAAATGCACATTGCGTTCGGCATGAACTGGAACGGTGCCCAGAGATTCACAGTGGCTCAGAAATAAATGTCCCAAAATCGCACTAAACGGATATAAATTGCTATAAAACGCTTTAAATTAACTACCTTATGATGTTTTTAACTCCTATAACGAGTAAAAATATGACCGGAGAAATATAACTGGCTACACTAATGCTTGGAAAAACAGTAGGTCGGTGTCCTCCGCGCGCCTGACGCACCTAGAAAAGAGTTCCTACCTACAGGATTTTTTCATTTATAGTGGCTGTGATTGGGCAATCGATACCATTCAAAGCGTCATCACGTAAAGGCATCCAGGGGAAGACGTAAGCAGTGTCCGTATACTCATAGGAATAACAGTGGCCTTAAAACTGACTCCAGAACAGGGGCCAAAATGTGTGAAATCTGACTCCATGTCAGGGAAATTGCTGTAGAATGAGTTCTGTTCCACTTAGAGACAAAATTTCAACGGCTATAGAAACTATAGACTGTTTTCTATCCAATAATAATAATAATATGCATATTGTACGATCAAGAATTTTGTAGGAAGCCGTTTCAAAAATTACACGATTTCCATAAATAGTGACAACAGCACCCCCTAGCCTATATTTTAGCAATTACATTTACTTTTTGACACTTAAGTATATTTAAAACCAAATACTTTTAGACTTTAACTCAAGTATTCTTTTACTGGGTGACTTTCACTTTCACTTGAGTCATTTTCTATTAAGGTATCTTTACTTTTACTCAAGTATGACAGATGGGTACTTTTTCCACCACTGACTGTAGCCACTGTAAGGAGTGACCCAAAGGGGCTTTGTTTGATAACGTCCTGAAAACGTCCTGATAACGTCCTGATAACGTCCCGATAACTGAAAACGACCCGATAACTGAAAACGTCCCGATAACTGAAAACGACCCGATAACTGAAAACGACCCGATAACTGAAAACGACCCGATAACTGAAAACGCCCCGATAACTGAAAACGCCCCGATAACTGAAAACGCCCCGATAACTGAAAACGCCCCGATAACTGAAAACGCCCCGATAACTGAAAACGTCCCGATAACTGAAAACGTCCCGATAACTGAAAACGCCCCGATAACTGAAAACGCCCCGATAACTGAAAACACCCCGATAACTGAAAACACCCCGATAACTGAAAACGTCCCGATAACTGATAACTGAAAACGGCCCGATAACTGAAAACGCCCCTATAACTGAAAACGTCCCGATAACTGAAAACGGCCCGATAACTGAAAACGGCCCGATAACTGAAAATGTCCTGACATAACATTATATCAATCCAGTGGTGACACTATTTCTTACTAGCTGTTCTTTTGACCTTTTATCAATCTGGTGACGTTGTATTTCATACGAGCTGAACCTAAACTGAGCCTCACTAACAGCATTGAATAATGTAGCTACAGTTGTTCCTCTTTAAACACTGCCCTATATCGTACAGTGCATTATGGGTAACATTCCACGGTCGGACTGAATGGAAACAATTAAATTAGCGTTCAAGACCAAAGTGTTGAACAACAACAAAACACACAGTGAATACACAGTGAGACACAGACAGACAGACAGACACACAGACACACAGTCAGTCAATCAGTCAGTCAGTCAGTCAGTCAGTCAGTCAGTCAGTCAGTCAGTCAGTCTTTGAATAGGTCCCATTACTTCTCGAAGCTGGCAGTAGGCATGTGTGTATAATGTGTAATATGCCGGCTTACATAAGCTGGTTAGATAAGCTGGCAGTAGGCGTGTGTGTGTAATGTGTAATATAGTGGTTAGATAAGCTGGCAGTAGGCGTGTGTGTGTAATGTGTAATATAGTGGTTAGATAAGCTGGCAGTAGGCGTGTGTGTGTAATGTGTAATATAGTGGTTAGATAAGCTGGCAGTAGGCGTGTGTGTATAATGTGTAATATAGTGGTTAGATAAGCTGGCAGTAGGCGTGTGTGTATAATGTATAATATAGTGGTTAGATAAGCTGGCAGTAGGCGTGTGTGTATAATGTATAATATAGTGGTTAGATAATCTGGCAGTAGGCGTGTGTGTATAATGTGTAATATAGTGGTTAGATAAGCTGGCAGTAGGCGTGTGTGTATAATGTGTAATATAGTGGTTAGATAAGCTGGCAGTAGGCATGTGTGTATAATGTGTAATATAGTGGTTAGATAAGCTGGCAGTAGGCGTGTGTGTATAATGTGTAATATAGTGGTTAGATAAGCCGGCAGTAGGCATGTGTGTATAATGTGTAATATAGTGGTTAGATAAGCTGGCAGTAGGTGTGTGTGTATAATGTGTAATATAGTGGTTAGATAAGCCGGCAGTAGGCGTGTGTGTATAATGTGTAATATAGTGGTTAGATAAGCCGGCAGTAGGCATGTGTGTATAATGTGTAATATAGTGGTTAGATAAGCTGGCAGTAGGCGTGTGTGTGTGTGTGTATAATGTGTAATATAGTGGTTAGATAAGCTGGCAGTAGGCGTGTGTGTATAATGTGTAATATAGTGGTTAGATAAGCTGGCAGTAGGCGTGTGTGTGTGTGTGTGTATAATGTGTAATATAGTGGTTAGATAAGCTGGCAGTTGGCGTGTGTGTGTATAATGTGTAATATAGTGATTGGCTGTAAATATCATGCAGCTGCCCACACAACACAAGGTTGTCTATACATAATGCTCTTAACCAATCAAAAGCCCTCGTTTTCAGACCCCCAACAGAGAAAAACAGGAACGAAAAACATCTTTCCCAAGATACATTTGAATTCAAAACCCTCCCCCCAAAAATGTATCCTCTGTCTCCTAGAACAGCATGAGGGCCAAATGGAGACGTGTGTGTGTGTGTGTGTGTGTGTGTGTGTGTGTGTGTGTGTGTGTGTGTGTGTGTGTGTGTGTGTGTGTGTGTGTGTGTGTGTGTGTGTGTGTGTGTGTGTGTGTGTGTGTGTGTGTGTGTGTTTTCATACATGTGAGTGTGTCAAAATAGAAGTGCTTGCTATAACAGGATTGCGGTTGTTTTGCCAACAGTCTGGATTGATAAACGTCTGTTTTCTGTCTCAATGTATGCTAGTGGTGTTGATGTTTGACTGAGTTTGGTCATTTGGGGACGTTTCGGTGGTTCTGTGACGTTTCGTGACGACTTGTTGGTGTTTGTGACGTTTTAAGAGCCTTTAGGAGGACTTTCTAACGTCACAATAACGTCACAATAACGTCATTAAAAAAAGTCCACTGGTGAGTTTTGTGACGTTGAAGTTACATTGAAACAACGTTGAAACAACAACGAAGTGACGTTTCGTAATGTTCTCCGACCTGATTCCTGATGATATTCTTGTAGATGTTGGAGGAGAACATGGAGGCGGAGCTGAGGAGAGCGGAGTCCATGGATGACATCACGGCGGCAGCGACGGCCCCAATGCCGATGATGGAGACGTAGGAGGGGGTGAGGTACTGCAGGGCGATGGGGAGGATGGATCCGGCCTGGCCGCGCTCGTATGGGGTCGGAGAACCATAGCTAGTCAGGTTCCAGTCTGAACAACACAACACATAAATAAACATTAGTCATTGGTCCAGTTTGTGAAAGAACACACACCTTTTTATTGTAGGTTCACAAACCCTCACTGACCCATTTCTAGTGCAACAACTGGGTGGCCATTTTGTGCTTGTTGCATAAAAACATACACTTCCTGTGGAGTTATACTGTTCTGTCACAGACCCTCACTAAGGTAGGTGTGTGCGTGTGCGTGTGCGTGTGCGTGTGTGTGTGTGTGTGTGTGTGTGTGTGTGTGTGTGTGTGTGTGTGTGTGAGTGAGAGAGTGTGAGAGAGTGAGTGTGAGACCTGTGGATGCAGCGACAGCCCCCACCAAGACAGACGGGATGCCCAGCACCAGGCAGAAAGCTGAGGAGGCGAAGCAGGTGACCTGAGCCTGGGTGTAGGACGACGCTGATAGGATCCTCTGGTAGAAGGCCTGATAGGCCAGGCCTCCCAGAGCCTGAGAACACAACATCTCATCACTAACAGGTGCTAAGTGGCATAAACAAATCCACGTCCAGCCACTCGTGTGGGTTTGACATTTTAAAAAGCCTTTAATGAACGGGCTAGGTCATTATTAAATTACACCAATGTGTATTGGGCCTACGCATTCATCAAGGTGTCTGTTTTGTCATTTAGAGAATATAGTGAATATATACTTTTAATGAGGTGGGACACCAGGAGAACAGCTGATAGGCCAGAAGTCTAAGACCCCAAAGGGAGACAACAACCCCGTAGAACTAGAATGAGTAGAATGGGCTTGGAAGCTCTGACCATGGGAATTTGACAGGTAAACTGTTCTATTCTATTCGTTCTAATTCTATGGAACAATCAACACTTATCAGGAGAATGAGGCTGAGAAACATCAGTTTTAAAATGCTTCACAAATATATGTGTTATTCTACAGAAGTGGTTCAAATTGCTGTCCCCAGTAAACAAAATACAACTATTTACAAAAATAAAAAAACATTTAGGACATTTCTTTACATCATGACATATTCTAGTCCATTCCAAAGCAATAACAGACACATCGGTGAATTAATATAGTACAACACCATTGTTTATTTACTGTACCTATTTATATTGGGAGGTGGCGGTCTCCCACCATGGCTCCTAAAATTATTGTTTGACAATAAAACAAATAATGATTTTGTAATTCTTCAACACTGGGACTTCAATAGATCATCCTGAGTTGTTCTATTATGAAATGGAAACATGCTGATCTGAATGTTGTTCCCAGTTTTGATGACACTACCGACACATTAAAAGACTATAGAATGAATGTGCCTTAATAAGCCACACCCCTACAATTGTAATCAGGAAATGCATTCCTCTGCATCACGGCCACATGGTGAGTCTGCCAACATTTCAAAGAAAATTTGTGAACAAGTTAATAAATCTTCTGTATTTTTAAGAAGTATCAATACTGAAAATATATATTTCTAAATGGTTTTGGGACTAAAAATATGTTTTTGGGGGGGTGTATATCAGTCCAAAATATAGCTGCTAGTCATATCTTAGCTATGGGGATTCATTTAAAGTCCAAAATAAATTTAAATGATCAAAACTAAAATGGTCACAATCGAAACAATTTGATTGGTTTCATTTATGACACTTGATTGTTACTCCAATGGTATTTCTTTACATCGATTTGAAAACACATCTGATGTGATAATCTACATTAAACACATACATGATTATTTGTAGAGTTATTAAGGACAGTCAAGGACATCCGTAAGGTGGCAACATGATTTGAAGTACAGCAGAAAGACAGAGATCTTCTCTGAGTACAGAGAGGATAAAAACAGACCCTGTGCAGCAGTGAAAAGGCACAAAGACAGAGATCTTCTCTGAGTACAGAGAGGATAAAAACAGACCATGTGCAGCAGTGAAAAGGCACAAAGACGGAGCCAAAGACTCCCAGAGAGGAGGATGGAATGGCGTGCACGGCGAAACCATGGTGCAGCTCTCTGGTGGAGAATTCACCTGCCCTTCATGTGGCAAACCATGTGGGTCTCGCATTGGCCTGCACAGCCACATGCAATGGCACAAACGCAACCTCATCAATAACCACAATTGGGAGCAGTGTCATCATCAACATCGATGTCAGCCGCAAGTTAGTGTGTGTACCTATGATACTTGTGTGTGTGTGTACCTACATCTGTGCGTGCGTCTGTGTGTTTCCGGTCACTCACCAGAACCATGAAGTCGTCAATCCACTTCCCCGCGTCTCTCAGCTCCAGCTTGCCGACCCAGGGGGCCTGGAACGTCTCGTTGAATGCGGTCAGAGTGATGTCCATGGAGTTTGGGTTGGTCATCATAAATGGCACACAGATCCACTGTGAGAGGAGAGATGAGGGGGGGAGAGGGGAGAGGTGAGGGGGGAGAGGTGAGAGGTGAGGGGAAGCGAGGGGAGGGGGGAGAGGGGAAGCGAGGGGAGGGGGGAGGGGGGAGAGGGGAGAGGGGAGGGGGGAGAGGGGAGAGGGGAGGGGAAGCAAGGGGAGGGGGAGAGGTGAAGCAAGGGGAGGGGGAGAGGTGAAGCAAGGGGAGGGGGAGAGGTGAAGCAAGGGGAGGGGGAGAGGTGAAGCAAGGGGAGGGGGGAAGGAAGGTGAAGGGAGGAGAGGGGGAGGAGTTAGGGTTGGTCATCATAACAGATCCACTGTGACAACAACAACAACATGAGGATCAGTGAGTATTTTACTTCCAGAACATTTCAAGTTAAGTAGCTCTCACTGTTTTCACTGCACTCCCCAAAATACATGTCCTCCAACCTACTGTAGAAAGCTGACAAATACACATTGTTAAAGGTCCAATGAGGCTGTTTCTTTTTTTATCTCAATATCAAATAATTAAGTACTTTACTGTAATTGTTTTCAATTAAAAAGGTCAAACAAGAAACAAAAATAACTTCTTAACAAAGAGCAATTTACAAAGAACTTATGTAGGACTGTCTGTGAGTGGTCTGTTATTGGCCGAGAGGTTTGGAACTCTTTCTTATTGGTCTATTAACTCATTTACTGCTTGGTGATGTCACCAGGCCAGGCCAAAACTCCATCCTAGAACAACTAGCAGAAATTTCAGGCGGCTCTTACACTAAAATGGCAATATCATAATTTTCACATTTTCACAGTATTATTCCAACCTAGTGTGGAAATATATATATAAAACACAAGAACATCTCGATTTGAATGCACTGGGCCTTTACGGATATTGGCATTTCCTTTCAAATAAAGTTGGATTCGATTTGAAGGGCTATGACTGATCATCAAGCTGAAATATTCTTTAAATAAAGTTGGGCAGGATTGGATTCAAAATGTCACTCACCAGACTGAGGAAGATGAGGATGAGCTGGATGACGTCGGTGTAGGCTACAGAGTAGAGTCCTCCCAGTAGAGTGTAGATGATGGCCACCACAGAGCTGATACAGATGGAGTAGACATAGGGCAGGTCCAGAATCACACTCATAGTGCCACCTGCAGCACACAGGGAAGGCAACGGAACACTGAGCCAAGGAACACTCAGAACACTGAGCCAAGGAACACTCAGAACACTGAGCCAAGGAACACTCAGAACACTGAGCATCATCAACAATAGAATGTTCACAGACCGTTATCAGTGATTAGCTGATCACCTACTGCTGTATAGCTGAACCACTCTGCTTCTCCTTCTGGAAACTAAATGCTGGTTATAACTTATGGCTACTTTGTGTACCGCATAAATGTACTGCAAATACTAAAGTAATATCCTAGAAACAGTGGTGAGCCGGGTCAAGTACAGTATAATTTTTTTCTATTGCTATATACGATTAACAGTACATATTATAAATGTAACCTTTTTATATACATACAGTTGAAGTCGGAAGTTTACATACACCTTAGCCAAATACATTTATACTCAGTTTTTCACAATTCCTGACATTTAATCCTAGTTAAAAATGCCCTGTCTTAGGTCAGTTAGGATCACCACTTTATTTTAAGAATGTGAAATGTCAGAATAATAGTAGAGAGAATTATTTATTTCAGCTTTTATTTCTTTCATCAAATTCCCAGTGGGTCAGAAGTTTACATACACTCAATTAGTATTTAGTAGCATTGCCTTTAAATTGTTTAACTTGGGTCAAACTTTTCGGGTAGCCTTCCACAAGCTTCCCACAATAAGTTGGGTGAATTTTGGCCCATTCCCCCTGACAGAGCTGGTGTAACTGAGTCAGGTTTGTAGGCCTCCTTGCTCAGGGCTTTGTGATGGCCACTCCAATACCTTGACTTTGTTGTCCTTAAGCCATTTTGCCACAACTTTGGAAGTATGCTTGGGGTCATTGTCCATTTGGAAGACCTATTTGCAACCAAGCTTTAACTTCCTGACTGATGTCTTGAGATGTTGCTTCAATATATCCACATAATTTTCCTGCCTCATGATGCCATCTTTTTTGTGAAGTGCACCAGTCGCTCCTGCAGCAAAGCACCCCTACAACATGATACTGCCACCCCCGTGCTTCACGGTTGGGATGGTGTTCTTCAGCTTGCAAGCCTCCCCCTTTTTCCATTATGGCCATCCCAAAGTTTCATCAGACCAGAGGACATTTCTCCAAAAAGTACAATCTTTGTCCCCATGTGCAGTTGCAAACCATAGTCTGGCTTTTTTATGGTGGTTTTGGAGAAGTGGCTTCTTCCTTGCTGAGCGGCCTTTCAGGTTATGTCGATATAGGACTCGTTTTACTGTGGATATAAATACTTTTGTACCCGTTTCTTCCAGCATCTTCACAAGGTCCTTTGCTGTTGTTCTGGGATTGATTTGCATTTTTCGCACCAAAGTACGTTCATCTCTAGGAGACAGAACGCGCCTCCTTCCTGAGCGGTATGACGGCTGCGTGGTCCCATGGTGTTTATACTTGTGTACTATTGTTTGTACAGATGAACGTGGTACCTTCAGGCGTTTGGAAATTGCTCCCAAGGATGAACCAGACTTGTGGAGGTCTTGGCTGATTTCTTTTGATTTTCCCATGATGTCAAGCAAAGAAGCACTGAGTTTGAAGGAAGGCCTTGAAATACATCCACAGGTACACCTCCAATATACTCAAATGATGTCAATTAGCCTATCAGAAGCTTCTAAATCCATGACATCATTTTCTGGAATTTCTCAAGCTGTTTAAAGGCACAGTCAACTTAGTGTATGTAAACTTCTGACCCACTGGAATTATGATACAGTGAATTATAAGTGAAATAATCTGTCTGTAAACAATTGTTGGAAAAATTACTTGTGTCATGCACAACGTAGATGTCCTAACCGACTTGCCAAAACTATAGTTTGTTAACAAGAAATTTGTGGAGTGGTTTTAAACTAGGTTTAATGACTCCAACCTAAGTGTATGTAAACTTCTGACTTCAACTGTCTATGCTGTCTGTCCATTGATGTCCATATAATCATAGCATTTTTTCAGTTTAGGTCAACAATGGGTTCTAGCCTCGACCTAAGCAGGGCAGGGTCTGTTTCAAACCTTGAAGCAACCAAAGAGCAATGGTCAAGCAACAGGCCTGTCAAAATGTATATTTTTTTAAACCGAAGAAAGCAAAACGGCTCATATCGGAAGACGCCTACTGAGTCTCTGAGGTCCTTCTCTCACTCGAAGATTCATCATCATCATCATCATCATCATCATCATCATCATCATCATCATCATCATCAGGTTACATCATAACTATTCAGAACTAAGGAACTAAAGAATATCAAATAATAATAATAATAATGCACAAATAAATATTTAAATAGAGAAAATTATCAATAAGTAGATTAAACATGAGTAAATCCAGGTCTACCTCTCTCCAATCAGGGCCAGGGTCAGCCCAGCTCGGACCCGCCCGCCTGGCCAAGACGCACCTACGTCCTTAAACAGAAAAGTGTCAGATCGCCACATCGCTGACTACTAGGTTTTTCAGCCTGCCTGTGACCTTTTGACCTCTACTCTTGACCTTTGACTTGAACTTCACCACATATATTTGAATGTTTGACCTCTGATGTCGAGGAGTATCTATTATATTATATTTTCTTTAGCCCCTTCAGAGATGTTGTGTGTGTGGGTGTGGGTGTGGGTGTGGGTGTGGGTGTGGGTGTGGGTGTGGGTGTGTGGGTGTGGGTGTGGGTGTGTGTGTGTGTGCGTGCGTGCGTGCGTGTCGAGGGTTGGAGAACATACTGTACTGCAGAACCAGTTGGTTACGTAGGCAACATAAAAACATTGTATCAGTTGGTTACCTAGGCAACATTCAAACATTGTATCAGTTGGTTACCTAGGCAACATTCAAACATTGTATCAGTTGGTCATTCTAGGGCCACAATAAAACATTGAATCAGTTGGTTACCTAGGCTGACCAGCGTCCTAGCGACCCACAGGACGTCTGCAATGAGCGCTGGGAAGATGAGCAGGCTGCTCAGGACGTTGCCATACTTTATCTGGAACGGGTCCATCATCGTCACATACTTGTTTTCCCTCATTGGCTTGGCGAAGAAAAAACCACCTATATCAGAAAAGAAAGAAAAGAGAGAGAGGAGTAGGGGGATGGAGGGGAGAGGGAGAGGGGGATGAGGGGTGAGAGAGATGGAGAGGGGAGAGAGAGGAGGAGGGGATGGAGGGGGGAGAGAGAGGAGGAGGGGATGGAGGGGGGAGAGAGAGGAGGAGGGGATGGAGGGGGGAGAGAGAGGAGGAGGGGATGGAGGAGTGAGAGAGAGGAGGAGGGGATGGAGGGGAGAGGGAGAGGGGATGGAGGGGAGAGGGAGAGGAGGAGGGGATGGAGGGGTGAGAGAGAGGGAGAGGGGGGTGGAGGGGTGAGAGAGAGGAGGGAGGGTGGGTGGAGAGAGAGGAGGGAGGGTTTGTGGAGAGGAGGGGGATGGAGGGGAGAGAGAGAGGAAGAGGGGGATGGAGGGGGGAGAGGGGGATGGAGAGGTGAGAGAGAGGAGGAGGGGATGGAGGGGGAGGGGGGTGGAGAGGTGAGAGAGAGGAGGGAGGGTGGGTGGGTGGGTGGAGAGAGAGGAGGGAGGGTGGGTGGAGAGGAGGGGGATGGAGGGGGGAGAGAGAGAGGAGGGGGGGTGGAGGGGGAGAGAGAGAGGAAGAGGGGGATGGAGGGGGGAGGTGGAGGGGGTGGGAGGAAGAGGAGGAGGAGGATGGAGGGGGGATAATAAAACAATAGGAAACTTAAAACAAACAGGTGTTGACCTCTGATAACACAACACCTTTTTCTGTTTTGTTATTGCCAGCCGAGCAACGGACAAACAATGGATCAAAACAACGCCAAGGGGATCATGTTACATTTCCTGATTTCCAATCAAAGCTACTAAACACACACACACACACACACACACACACACACACACACACACACACACACACACACACACACACACACACACACACACACACACACACACACACACACACACACACACACGCCCCCCACCACTCACCCCATAGCCCATAACTACGACAAATCATTTCCCTCTAGCTTTACGACGTGTTCTTTTGTCATAAAACGACGTACTGGACAGATGTTTCATTTGCGCGTGCGTGCGTGTGAGTGTGAGTGTGGATGTTGGTGTGGATGTGCGTGTGTGTGTGTGTGTGTGTGTGCGTGCGTGCGTGCGTGTGCGTGTGCGTGTGTGTGTGTGTGTGTGGAGGACACTTATGGCCCAGTTGGAAGCATTCTGCTCCAGCGATCCAGTTACACATAGGTCACGTTCCAAATGGCACCCTATTCCCTTTGTAGTTTGACCAGGGCCCAGAGGGGAATAGAGTGTAGTTTGACCAGGGCCCAGAGGGGAATAGGGTGTAGTTTGACCAGGGCCCAGAGGGGAATAGGGTGTAGTTTGACCAGGGCCCATAGGGGAATAGGGTGTAGTTTGACCAGGGCCCAGAGGGGAATAGGGTGTAGTTTGACCAGGGCCCAGAGGGGAATAGGGTGTAGTTTGACCAGGGCCTATAGGGGAATAGGGTGTAGTTTGACCAGGGCCCAGAGGGGAATAGGGTGTAGTTTGACCAGGGCCCAGAGGGGAATAGGGTGTAGTTTGACCAGGGCCCAGAGGGGAATAGGGTGTAGTTTGACCAGGGCCTATAGAGGAATAGGGTGTAGTTTGACCAGGGCCCAGAGGGGAATAGGGTGTAGTTTGACCAGGGCCCAGAGGGGAATAGGGTGTAGTTTGACCAGGGCCCAGAGGGGAATAGGGTGTAGTTTGACCAGGGCCCAGAGGGGAATAGGGTGTAGTTTGACCAGGGCCCAGAGGGGATTAGGGTGTAGTTTGACCAGGGCCTATAGAGGAATAGGGTGTAGTTTGACCAGGGCCCAGAGGGGAATAGGGTGTAGTTTGACCAGGGCCCAGAGGGGAATAGGGTGTAGTTTGACCAGGGCCCATAGAGGAATAGGGTGTAGTTTGACCAGGGCCCAGAGGGGAATAGGGTGTAGTTTGACCAGGGCCTATAGAGGAATAGGGTGTAGTTTGAACCTTTGACCATGGTCTGGAGACATATGGTTTAGAGAGGTGGGACATTAACTCCATGGCCTGGAGACATATGGTTTAGAGAGGTGGGACATTAACTCCATGGTCTGGAGACATATGGTTTAGAGAGGTGGGACATTAACTCCATGGTCTGGAGACATATGGTTTAGAGAGGTGGGACATTAACTCCATGGTCTGGAGACATATGGTTTAGAGAGGTGGGACATTAACTCCATGGTCTGGAGACATATGGTTTAGAGAGGTGGGACATTAACTCCATGGCCTGGAGACATATGGTTTAGAGAGGTGGGACATTAACTCCATGGTCTGGAGACATATGGTTTAGAGAGGTGGGACATTAACTCCATGGTCTGCAGACATATGGTTTAGAGAGGTGGGACATTAACTCCATGGTCTGGAGACATATGGTTTAGAGAGGTGGGACATTAACTATATGGTCTGGAGACATATGGTTTAGAGAGGTGGGACATTAACTCCATGGCCTGGAGACATATGGTTTAGAGAGGTGGGACATTAACTATATGGTCTGGAGACATATGGTTTAGAGAGGTGGGACATTAACTCCATGGTCTGGAGACATACAGTGGGGCAAAAAAGTATTTAGTCAGCCACCAATTGTGCAAGTTCTCCCACTTAAAAAGATGAGAGAGGTCTGTAATTGTCATCATAGATACACTTCAACTATGACAGACAAAATGAGGGAAAAAAATCCAGAAAATCACATTGTAGGATTTTTTATGAATTTATTTGCAAATTATGGTGGAAAATAACTAACTACATGGCCTGGAGACATATAGTTAAGAGAGGTGGGACATTAACTATATGGCCTGGAGACATATGGTTTAGAGAGGTGGGACATTAACTATATGGTCTGGAGACATATGGTTTAGAGAGGTGGGACATTAACTATATGGCCTGGAGACATATGGTTTAGAGAGGTGGGACATTAACTCCATGGCCTGGAGACATATGGTTTAGAGAGGTGGGACATTAACTCCATGGCCTGGAGACATATGGTTTAGAGAGGTGGGACATTAACTCCATGGCCTGGAGACATATGGTTTAGAGAGGTGGGACATTAACTCCATGGCCTGGAGACATATGGTTTAGAGAGGTGGGACATTAACTCCATGGCCTGGAGACATATGGTTTAGAGAGGTGGGACATTAACTATATGGTCTGGAGACATATGGTTTAGAGAGGTGGGACATTAACTCCATGGCCTGGAGACATATGGTTTAGAGAGGTGGGACATTAACTCCATGGCCTGGAGACATATGGTTTAGAGAGGTGGGACATTAACTCCATGGCCTGGAGACATATGGTTTAGAGAGGTGGGACATTAACTTCATGGTCTGGAGACATATGGTTTAGAGAGGTGGGACATTAACTCCATGGCCTGGAGACATATGGTTTAGAGAGGTGGGACATTAACTCCATGGCCTGGAGACATATGGTTTAGAGAGGTGGGACATTAACTCCATGGTCTGGAGACATATGGTTTAGAGAGGTGGGACATTAACTCCATGGCCTGGAGACATATGGTTTAGAGAGGTGGGACATTAACTCCATGGTCTGGAGACATATGGTTTAGAGAGGTGGGACATTGAGGTTTCTGCATTATGATGCATTTACATGACACGTCAACATTCTATAGCAGTCATGTTAGCGCCCCGTTAACATTACATTGGGAATATTTAAACAATGATATGTAACTGAATTTCTAGAACTACAAAAAAACATAAAAAGTTCCAGAACTTGGGCCAACTCTCACTATATATGGTTCTCATATGGCGTAACTGTTGACATGAATGATATGTCACTGGGAGACCAAATTTAGGACAGTGTGTAAAAGCAGTTTTGAATGACACCACACTGTAACTAAGACCATGTGGCTAATGAAACTGAGACCAGATCAAGCCTTTAAAGGGATAGTTTGGGGATTTTGGCAGTGAAGCCCTTTATCTACTTCCCCATTGAGATGAACTCTGACTGCAGTATGAAGGAAGTTAGTGCTTGTTTAAATGCTTCTTTATTGACAGCCTCTGGTCAAAAGTAATACAACATATGGGGAATATGGTACCATTTGGAACACAGACATAGTAATGAGACCATAAGAAGACATGGTAATATTACTGAGACCATAAGAAGACATGGTAATGTTACAGAGACCATAAGAAGACATGGTAATGTTACTGAGACCATAAGAAGACATAGTAATGAGACCATAAGAAGACATGGTAATGTTACCGAGACCATAAGAAGACATGGTAATGTTACTGAGACCATAAGAAGACATGGTAATGTTACCGAGACCATAAGAAGACATGGTAATGTTACTGAGACCATAAGAAGACATGGTAATGTTACTGAGACCATAAGACATGGTAATGTTACTGAGACCATAAGAAGACATGGTAATGTTACTGAGACCATAAGAAGACATGGTAATGTTACTGAGACCATAAGAAGACATGGTAATGTTACTGAGACCATAAGAAGACATGGTAATGTTACTGAGACCATAAGAAGACTAATGTTACTGAGACCATAAGAAGACATGGTAATGTTACTGAGACCATAAGAAGACATGGTAATGTTACTGAGACCATAAGAAGACATGGTAATGTTACTGAGACCATAAGAAGACATGGTAATGTTACTGAGACCATAAGAAGACATGGTAATGTTACTGAGACCATA